>NC_084826.1:300000-476928 GCF_958449725.1 Rosa rugosa
TGTTAATATCATTTTTATTTAAAGTCTTGGATCTGTTGTGTTCTTTTTTTCTTTCTTGCCAATGACCCGTGAGTGACTGTATATTTGTTTTCAGTTGCCTGCCCGGCAGGAGCCTGTCCTGGATTCCTCTAAGTACACTGCTGCAGATGTGCGCATTGTGAGTCCATTCTTCTTCTACTTTTAATCTATCTATTAATTTATTTGTTACATAAGGTAACAATGACAAATTATCTGCTATATAATTCTTCCATGTCACATGGAAAGTGCTCATATATATTGTTCCAGCACTTTGGGCATATGTCACACATTTGTGGTTAGAAATGGGAAGAAGATATTAATATTGCGATCATAGGTTGTAATTGTAACTCCGTACTTTCATCTTTGTTGTCCAATTATTCACATTAGACGCTTGCATGGCTGTATGTTTTGTCATTGTTGATATCCTCTTCTATGGAAGGAAGAAAATCTCTGGTATATGTGATGCTTTCTTGCCCAGCATTTTTGTTAACTTGTTAATTATGCTGTTATTTCAGACGGATCAAAAGCTGCGTGTTTGTGACATCTGTGGAGCATTTCTGAGTGTTTATGACAGGTAAAAAATCATGAATACCATTGCAACTCTAGTTTCTAGTATTTTAGGTACAAATAAAATTAGAATTTGGGGTTTCAAGTGCTTCAGCTTTTGACCCAACGATTATACCTTGTCACCAGCAGGCTCTTGTGCCCAGTTTTACGAGGATAACTTTTGCAGCTAAAGAATGTGCGTCTTTTTTTTGTTTCATGTTTGTAGATCATGCTATTGTTGACTAGTAATTTTATGGGAATCTGTACTGTACATGAAGAAAACTGTTGGGGCCATTGCATGTCTAAAGTGACTATCCTGAGCTTTTTGTTGTTGTTTTCAGTGATCGTCGTTTAGCTGATCATTTTGGTGGGAAACTTCATTTAGGCTATATGCAAATCCGTGAGAAGTTAGCAGAGCTGCAGGTATGATGATCGTTCTATAATTATATAAACATTTCTTAGGTTGGTTTCATGGAGGAAGTTACTGAATCGCTAGTGCTGCTCTCAACAAAGATGTTTTCAGCATTTTGGGCATAGCCTCATATATGTAATCCAAGTATTTCAATTTACCTGCCAAGTTTTTAAGTTATTTACCTGCAAAGTAAGTTTGCATTGTGAAATTTGGCTCAGGTGCTCTTGTATTGTTACAAACTTATAGAGATCTCATATTACGGTATCTGTGAGTATATTTTTTTGTAAAGTCTTTTTCACTATTATTGAGCTGCTTTTCTAAAGGTTCCAAGGGGGGAAAAATTATGGCCGTATGCCATATGCAAGGAATTATGTTTTTTTTTTGGGTAAAGGTGTATACCTTTTGTATCTAGGCCATGGAATGGAGAATGGGCCTTGGGTCATACTTTTTAAAATGCTATTCTTCTTAGTTTAGGTATTTTACAAGGGTAAAACTCTTTTTTTTTTCTCTTTTTTTTTTTTGTTGAAAAGGATGTTAAAACTGTTTTTAGTTTTGAGGAAATTTAAAGAGTTGGTTTTGGGTAACAGTTAGTCTACTTATGAGAATGGAGTACACAACCTACTTAATTCATTTTACGATTACCTGAAGGATGTCTTGAGGTTAGGCTTGCAATTCTTCGACTCTAGTGGAATCTACATGTTGAAAATTATCTGTTACTCTTTTGATGTACTATTTCAAAGATTTTACCATTGATGGGATTATTATATGCTATATGAAACAAAATGAGCTAATAAGGATTATCCATAACATCCTTCTGTATAGAGATTTCCTTGTTCTGTTTAACAAGTGTAAGTCGCTTCAAGCTGTCGGATTTTGTAATACGCTTGCATGCACATTTTTTGTTTTTTGTTTTGTTTTGTTTTGAATTATGAAGGGAGCAATCCTTGTCAATTGGCCTTTCAATTTTATATAAAGGTCCATGTGTATGGGCATGCCAGTTGTTTTAGTTGCTTTGCTGTTTGTCTCATTGTTAGCAAAGATCTTATGTGTTGTTTACTACTTATGGTCTACCTCTAAACCCTCATGTTGTATCTCTCCATAAGCAATTTAGTTTTTCATGTCCATCTTAGTAACAAAAGGGGTGCCAATTTCAGGCTGAGAGAAACAAGATTCGCAAGGTTGATCGGTATGATGAAAGAAGGTAAAACTCAATACGTTCGTGTAACAAATATCTATATATCATACTCCTTACATGATTTTCATTATAAATATGATTCATGTCTTTTCTTTTGATTATTTGCCATATAGATCAAAAGAGAGGAGCAAGGAACGTGACAGAGAATCAAGTAGGGACAAGGAACAGGGAGATAGCCGCGACCGGGGGAGGGATCTCGATCGTAGGAGTAGAGATCGTGATAGGTACTATGATCGCGATCGTGGAGAGCGTGACAGAGATTCAAACCGTTCCCGCAATTATGATTCAAGAAGTCACCGTAGGTCACGCTCTCGGTCACGTGAACGTTCCAAGGATTATGATCGCCACAGGTGATTGCTCATCCATTGTAGCTATTTCTGGCAGTATTATGTTCTTTTGACATACATGCTTCCTCCTTTTGTGTTTGGATAAATGAATGTTTTCATATCAGTGACTATAGAGTTGAATCTTGTGTGTCTGATTTTCACTCTTGGATAACGTCGGGAATGAAAATCAGTGACATGACATGTACTGGGATACTTCTGTGCTTGATATAATCAAGTATTCAATATCATCCAAAGACTGGAACAACCTTAATAAAACAGTTTTCTGTATCATAATGGACAAAGTGCCAACATCCAGCAAAAATTAATTTAAAGCTGTCTTTAGTTCTTTACAATTCTCTGTTACACCCTTTTTGTAGTGTGTGTCTGCAATTTTGTGAAAAAGTACGATGAACTTTTTATTATCTTGAAAACAGACCTAATAGCTTGAAGCATGCTTTTAGAGGGCTTTGTGGCTTCTTTAAAGTGCTTCTTGCCAACCTGTAGAAATGGCTTCCCTTTTGGTCTTCCCTATTGTCTTAACTATCTAAATTTTTGGTGTGGATTTGGAGGACAAGATAGTTGCTACCTTATATTGATCACAAGCCATGTTCGAGTCCTTGATTTCTGCCCGAGTGAATTTGAAGCTGGGCTTTTTACTAGTACATGCTTTCTGGTCGAGTCATATTCATATGCAAGTTTGGAAACTTTCTTAGGATCATCATCTGATATATTAATTGGTTCTTCCAGGCGTTATGACCGATACTAGTTCTTGCTTTGGAGTATGCGGAAAAAGGATATTTCGTGTTCTTGTCTAGGTCAGTTTTAAAACTTATGTACCCAGACGGTATAATGTTTCTTCCTAAGTTCTTTTGTTGGAGTTGAGCTGTTTCTCCTGTGATGGATGTAAGGACTGCTGCTTAGTTTTTCTCAACTTCATATTTAAGAGGTATGCATGAGAGGTATGTTTTACTGTCTTAATATATCGCTAATTCACATTTTCATGATATTTGACTGATCTTTCGCCAAAAAATAGTTGTAATTTTAAGTAGTCACTCCCTCCTTGAAATTTGACTCCCATGTTAAGAGATATGTTGGCCGGGTACTTGCATCCAGTTGCCATCATTTAGTCTAATCCATATCATGTAGTGTTGGAAAAGAGTGGTGGGATGAACCTAACTTTTCAAGAAATCATCCAGAACTCTTTACGAAGATGGAAGGTCTCTTTGGCAAAGATTGTCTTGTGCGGTGTGTGATCCGGATCTGTTCTATCAATGATCTTGTGCATATAAAAGCTTCAGGACATATATATATGTTCTTGGGAGTTGTAGTTGTGAGGTTTTGATATTATGCTGTGAAACAATTAATGTCAGAACTGTTATGTGCTTGCTGGAGAAAGTTCAATTGGCCTATTTATATATTTTAAAAACAATCTCAAGTTTCTGAATCAAGTGATTTAACATGTATCTTATTCATTAGGTTTTTAGCTCTTTTAATGTAACTTGTAACAAATCAACACCGAATGCTTTGACCATAGCTTGCATCAGTTTCCCTAGCTCCTGACATGCCTTGCATAGCTTGCTGACCCATGTAGTGTTGTGCCTTACCTGACCCATCTTGTGCCTTGGCCCATACACTTTCCCTGGACTTTGCACTACAACAACATGCTGTTTTTGTAATGCTTTACCTAATGCATATGGCTAGATGAAGTTTATGAAAACTATATATACACATAGTTTTGGGAAACTTGGTGCATGGAAATTTGATGAAACTGGAGATAAGGTCCGACATAATTTGTGTGTAAAAGTTCAGGGTTGATCATGATTGCCATAGAAAAGGCTGTGTTCCATTGCACACTTTTGAAAACCTAATAGCATTTTGCAAACTATTTGATCCGGTATTTCATGAAGAATCCCATGGTGACTAATTTTTCATCACAACTCTAATGGTTTTAGCAACACATATCACCCATATTTTCAATTCATCGAGGTGTTTAACACCTTTAGTTGTTTAACACTTCCATTACTATTCATCAGAAAAGACCTCCCTTCACCTTTCTTCTCAACAGGAAACTTGCAACAAGAGACCATTACCATCTAATTGAACTTAGGATATGGCATTAACTTTTTGTGAGGGTTTTCTTTGCTGAAGTAAATTTAAGTGGTTTCTTACTCTTTCCTATTCTTTAAGTTGTGTACTTAGATGATGCTTGTGATGTATTTGGTTTTGTGTGGAGTGTAGTACTGTTGATGGAAGCTTGGGAGTTGAGACCATGAACCCTAGCATAATTTAAAGGTAATCGACATGCATTTTGATGGAATGCATTCGGTGCATGTTACATGCTTGTGTGCCCAAGAACCTTCGATGCATGTCAGTTTGTTCTAGTGGTGGACATAAACGCTAGAAAAATCGGCCTAGACTGGCCGGTTTATTTTGGACTTTTAAATTTGATAAATTGAGCGTTGTGGATCTAATTTCTGTCAAATTCGGTTCGGTTCTGGTCTGGTCTGATTTAAAAAAAAAAAAAAAAAATGATGGGTCCAGTTGCCTTAATTAATAATTTTTTTCTTCTTTTTATATTAGGACGTCTTCTTCTGTTTTACCTTCGTAATTTCTTTTCATTTTCTTCTTCCTCCTTCCTTCATAATTAATTGGATCGAAAGCAATGAAATTTCCCCAAAACTAGTCACTACTCACTAGTGTGCTATGCAAGGGTTTTTGGCTACATTTGGGCGAAATTTGAAGCAGCAATTAACACGTAAATTTGTTGAAAAATGAGGATTCTGAGGAAAAACCTAAGGAAACATGAGGTCTTATAACACGTCTCAGCCTTTGTACATCACTCGATACCTCAAAATGTAATGGTTTGAATTACCTTACCAAACACTCGACTCGTAAGTCATTTTGATGGAGTTTCTCAGGAAAAACCTAAGGGATGTGAATTTTTCATGTTATAAATGTTCTTATGATGTTAAGGGGTGTTTAAAAGCACACATGAATGGGAAAATTAATTGGATCGAAGCAAAGACTAAAATATCTAAGATATTCTCAATATTTCTTCGAAATTTCCGTTTTTTACAAGCATCGTTATTGATTTTAACATCTTTCCGTATATTTTTTAGCTAATCATATCAAAATTTTCATCGATATTCGATATTTCTTGATATATATATATAAACTATCGATATTTTCATGATCTTCGATATTTTAATCATTGGATCGAAATCTATGAAATTTACCCAAAACTCGTGTGCGGGTTTTTGGCTATATTTGGGAGAAATTTGAAGTGGCGATCAACATGTAAATTTCTTGAAAAATGATGTTTCTGATGTTGAGATAGGACAGATTGAAACATGTCTTAGTCTTCGTACATCACTAGATGCATCAAACTGTAATGACCTGAATTACCTTACCAAACACTCTACTCGTAAGTCATTTTAAACTCCATCCTCAGGAAAAACCTTTATGAAAATTATGATGTTATAAAGGTTCTTTTGATGTTATAAGACAAATGAAAAAAAAAAATTATTATAATAATAGATTGAAACCAGTGAAATTTCCCTAAAACTCGTGTGCTATTTATTATAAGCAAGGGCTTTTTGCTCAATTTGATCGAATTTTGAAGTAGCGGTCAATACGTAAATTTGTTAAAAAATGAGGTTCCTGAGGTTAGTTGAAACACTCACTATAACTGGTGCTTTTGGGTCAAATTAGGAGTAACTTTGAACGGGCTAAGCAGTAATGAGAATTTTCCTGGTTTTCCCGTTCTGAAATTTTAGGACACAAACCATTCAAATCAACAATGAACAATATCAGCAAGCATTAAACAGCTATTGCATTTGTTTCCTGAATTGATTAAGAAACTGAAACACATAAAATTAAACCCTTTTGAGCAATTATCAGAGCTGGCGGCCGGCGGCATCAGCAACAAAGGGCAAATAAGGAGTCCTACCCAAAATTGAACTAACCAACCCATAAACAAAGCAGAGAACACTGAAAACGAAAATACCATTGTGACCCCAGACCATGAGCTTGTAGCCCAGACCGGCCTGACCCGGACTGAAGATCCTCTGAATGAGGAGCGGGAGGACCAAGAGGACGTCCAAGGTGACGGCCTGCATAGCATTGAACCTGACATAGTGGCTGAAGCTAGGGTTTCTGACCACACCCAAATAGAGGGCGAAGAAGGCGACGAAGCTCGAGTAGGGGATGGACCGGTAGAGGCCCAACAAGGGAAGCAGCGGCTCGAAGAGGAGGCCCAGTTTGGGGAACTGGAAGAACAGGTAGCGACCGTACTGGAGGGAATTGAAGAAGGGGAGAGTGTAAGAGACGGCTGAGATTAACCGATCTGTGGCGGGTGTCGTCGCGCCGGAGCAAGTGATGGTCCTCGATTTGGATTTGGGGAAAGAGAGCGACCTGTTGGCGATGGTGGACGGGAAGGAGGAGTGGAATTTGGGCATCATTTTTAGGGTTTTGGGAGTAGTCGGCGACAGGCCGTGGAGGAGATGGATGGAGGCCATGGCTTTAGGCTTTAGCTCTGCCAATTTTGATTTTGAGAGAGAGAAAGAGACTGGGTTCCTTCGCTTCGCTTCGCTTCGTTTCGTTTATTAATGGAAATGATAATGGGCTTCTTGGTGCGATATGTACAGAACTCTCAAGCTTTCTCATTTTTATAGGGCCCAAAGGAAGCCCTTACAGAAATCATCGACGACACTGAGCTTTAACCCCAAAGATAAAGAAAAGGCCCAAGTTGAATCTTTTCTTGAGGCCCACGAAGAAAATTGAGGTTGAGACTTGATACTGAAAGTATCAAGCCCCAGCCACATCCTATTTTGCACCATACCAAGTGAAGATTCACTCCCTTCCGTCGCTCCCTCTGCTTCTCATCATGTCCAAAATTTTAATTTATACTTCAACATAACACCACAAGGAAATCAGTTTCTTTAACATTTACAGAAGACGGAATCAAACTCGATACACAACTGATCAATCAATACATGATTGTATCCATACTAACAAGTAAACTTATATATTATGACAACAATTTGACATAAATTTCAAGCAAATCTGTGAACCAGAACCAACCTGACCCGACGCCCTCGTCTGACTCTTGACTATACTAATATTACTATATGTAGACCAACCAACCCAATCTTCATTGCGTCTCTTTTCACTCTCTCTTCTCCTTACCAAAATTGTTCTAATTTTGCCCGCAAAGACACAAGCATCAGGCCAACATGTCCATACAGAATAGCAAGCAAGCAAGCACACATATTCAAAGGCCAAACCAGAAACTTTGTCATCCACTTCAGGCAAAAGGAGAAAAACATCAACTAAACTAAAAACCCCTCAGCTTGACTTGATTGAGATTACTTCAACTGTGTCTCTCCCCTTCTGCACAATCTATGAAGCAGCTTTGTACCCAACATCTTCTGATAGAGTCTGCAGTTTGATAATATCAATCAATTTTAGCACCAGCTCAATTACACATAATCACACAAATTCATTATTTTCTTTTTAGGACTGAAAGTAAGGAAGGAAGGACAACGTACTAGAAAATAATCATTGAGAACACATTCTCAACACCAAAATTATTGAGAAACAAGGATAATGGTATTTAGACATAAGCACACTTAAAATTACCACGTGCTAAACAGAGCAAGTGAATAAGATATACTCATAGAGCCAACACAAATTTATCTACATAAAGAAGTTCAACTGGAGGATGAGGAAACCAGAATACATAAATACTAATCAGGATAACGAACTTAAGTGACTCTAGAATCCACTTGAAGTTCTAATATAAACTGCTTGGGGTCAGCTATTATCATTCCTTGGAATCACAGAATAGTTAAAAACTGTAAACGGGACGCAAGACGACAGCACCAGACTGAAAACAAGTTGGAAGTCGAAAAAGAAAAGTATTTTCATGAAACGAATACTATCAGTTCACAAGATAAATATGCATTAGAAAAGAATTTCAACCTCAGACATTGTTCTACTCCATCAGGATTTTATTCCATTAACCCCATACACAAAAATAATAATTACAGTAAGGACAAGCTTGGTCAACCAACCATCAGAATCTTCTTGGACATACATTAGCGGTTTTCACATGAATGAACATGAACTTAAGGAAGGACTTGTCATTAAACCCCCCACAATCTAATTCGGGAAGAAATGCCTCTCATCTTTAAAATCCCCCAATCAAGCTAGTGGGAAGAGTCAACATAAAGTTCATATGATGTACTAGGACAGGGTTTGTGCGTTGAAGAAATTCTTCCTTCCATCATGTTCTACTAAAATCATATACACGACCATGATTACCATCCGTAATGCTCCTAAACCTGTCAAAAGCCTTGACTATTGTGAACATAAAACATCAGCATCAAATCTTTTGCGAACGGATATGAGAGCATCAAACTCTGTCCAACTCCACAATTCAACTCCACATGTACTTACAATTCAACAAACATTGATTATAGCTATTTTCCTTGAATCAATTAGATATTAACCTATCAGCAATGCGATCCCATCCCACCGAATTTGTCATGTGAAGTTTAACTAAATGAATGAGTTCATATGATGAACACCAGAACTATGGTTTCCTATGAGAAAATCACATACACCCAACACAACTCTGCAAATAAGAGAAAGCATAGACTCGTTCATTTTAAACAGAAATAATCACAATCCAACAACACCAAACAGAACTCTCCCAGTGAATGAAATCACATTCATCAAATCGAAGCAGCCGAATCGAATTGAGAATTGGAAATGGAATCAGAATCTACCTTGAGCTCAGATGGGGAATTGGAAGAAGAAGAAGAAGAAGAAGAAGAGGGATCATAAGGATCAAGAGCAGTGCAATCGGGCGGAGACTCGAAGAGGGACAAAGAGAACTGCTTATCGACAACGCCGACATCGAAGTAAATGAGGCCGGAGCTGGGCACATCCACTCGGATACCTTTCACCGGAAACCAAAGGAAGAGCTCCTGAGCAGAGACGCCGGACAAGTCGGCGATTCGGCCGAAAGTGAGAGTCCCGGAGACGTTCAAATCGTACCGGACCTGATTCTCGAACTTGGCGCGGCAAGGCTGGGGCAGAAATACCCGGAATTCGCCGCTGGAATCGTCGAGGGAATATTCCGTGATGCCTTTGGGGAGGAGGCCGATGGGCAAGCCATATTGCCGGAGGTGATCGTAGATGCTTCCTCCTCCTCCTCCTCCTCCGATGCTTGTTTTGCGGCTGGATTTGGGGGCCGGCGATGCTCCGGCCACGGCGCCGATCACAGCAAGGAGGAGCAGAAGAACAAAGCCCACAAGGGATTTTGGACCCTGCAATCCCAGTCCCATCTTTTGTTTTGACTTTTTGAGAGAGGCGAATTTGGGTGGGTGGTGATTGGTTTTCGATTGTTTTAAGGTTTTGGGGAGAGAAATGAAAAAAGGGCGGTTTTTTTTCTTTTAATTTAATTCTCTCTGGGTTAGTTAGTTAATGTGCAGGCTGGAGCTAGCTCAATCATTACCATATTTGGTTTTTCATTTTACTTGATATTTTTTTTTTTTTTCCACAACTGAAATTTGGCATGATTTCTACCTACAATATTTCCCAACGGAAAATTTGTTGCTAGAGATTGTGAGTTTTGCAACGGAAAGCTTGACATTATTACAAGTTCAAACACCAATTTAAACAAAAACCAACAGTCTTCCAAGTTCCAACAAACCGAAAAACATAAAATCTATCCTGTCACATTGTTGACGTTAATGAACTTCTTATTCCAGGCTACAACATGATGTTCACACTCTCTACTGAAAGCATATGCTTATCGGAAAACACAGGAAAAGAAAGGGGGGTTTGGTCCCTCTCTTTCTTTTTCTCAATGAAGCATTTCTACTTCTACCATGTTTGCCTTTGTTTTGTTGTCAATTGGACAAAAGCCCCGACACGCTTCTCACCTCTGCAAAATTGTAGTCCTCATCCCGCTCCATTTATGAAAATATCAAACCTGCTGACATCATGAAAACTAAATCATTTTACACATACATAAACCCAACACCCAGCGTCAGTATCATAATCCATAGCATTAAAGGTGAAAAGACCACTTTGAAATCAGAGATTGTTCTGGAACGTGTATGAAACATAATTAGACAACTATCTGTTTATAAATTCAGACAGCTAACAAACACAAGTCGGAAAACTTAATAGACACGGCTGAAAACTAAACAACCATCACTTCAATTATATCAGAAATGGGGAAACACCTTTGTAACATCAGTACCTGCATCAGTCACCTTGTGTTCTGCCGGCCCTTTATCCTTTTTCTCAAGTGTAATAGACTAATAGAACAAATAAATGTACGACGTAACGATACACTCCATATTTTACTTCTATAGTGATAGTAACAGTCTTCAGAGTTCAAAGTGCCTGGACACAATTTCACCTTTCCAATTCCCCAAAAACCCCTCGAGGATCCATAGAATAGTAGCAAAGTTCAGTCACCAAACTAATACCATTTTGTATAACTGCATAACTCTAGACACAACATTAAAGCCTATAAGGCTTATACCTGTAAGACTAAAAGTTTAAACTGCCATACAAGAAAGAGAGAGGGATAGAGTTCCTGATTCAATCGATCACTACAAAACCCCTTGATTGATTCATTGAAAAACTAATGAAAAATATCATATTGTGCATTTAGTACTCAATATAAGTATATAACAAATTCACAATGACAATAACAAAATGGGCATTATTAAAAATGAGAATAAAGAAAATGTAAATGATTTCTTTTATTTGTTCACTATCTAGACTATTAAAGCTTCCAAAAAGAATCAAGAGAAGCAACTCACTAAAAAATTAAAAGTTAAAAAAGTGAACTGTAAATAGAAACTAGACATCTAAATGTTTGAGGTTAAAAGTTACTAATAAAAGATGTTTAGGTTATAAGTTCATGAGAAAATCACCTGTTTATTGCTTGGATCACTGCTTTCCTTTGTTCTTAGATTTTGGAGGCATCATTCCATATGCAATGAGCCTGGAAAGGGGTAATGCTGCAACCTTTTTGTTCAGCCTTCTTCTAGCAGTCCTGGATAATTTGCTCGTATCACCATTTGAGTCCTGTATTTGTTTCTTCCCACGTTCCTCAGCTGGTGTTGATGAAATTGAATCCTTCACATCATCCTTAATTTTCAACTTCTTAGCACTTTTTTTGTGATCCATTTTTCCATGTCTGAAAATCTCTCTGGCCCTCTTCTTTATCTCATTTCTCTTACTATTGGGTACCTTCCACTCCTTCTCCGCATATGGAGCAAGCTTTTTCAAAGATACATATTGATTTAACTCCTTTTCATCCATCACTAATACCTCAGCAGTAGTCAACCCAAATCTATTAGGCTTTATTTTAGCATACCTAAATCTAGTCTTCAAGTCTCCAATTGTATCCTCATAGTCTAATTTATAGTATTCATCCAACATCTCCTTTTTAGCTCTCTCCAAAATAGCTAATTTACGCTTTTTCTCTTGTTTACCTTCCTCACTCAGTTTCTCTTCTTCTCCTTCTCCTTCTTCATCTTCATCACCATCCTCTTCTTTCTCTTCTTCTCCTTCTCCTTCTTCATCACCATCTTCTTCTTTCTCTTCCTCCTGGTCTTCTTCCTCTTCATCATTATCACCACCAGTCTCCTTTTTTAGCTTTAAAATCTTCTCCCTCACAGCTAAGAAACCATCACTGGACCCAGCACCATCCCAACCCTTGGGAAGTCCAAGTAACTCGTCCTCCTTATCAAAATCCGGTTTCTCAATCTCACCACCATCCTCATCCATATCGCTACAAAAGTCTGAGTCATCATTTCCATAATACTCATCATCAAAAGCTTTCTTCATCATCCTATCATACTCCTGGGGGTCAAATTCGTTCTCCAACTCCTTGGAATCAAACAAGGACTCCTCGCCCTCTTTGATCCCTGCAATCTTCATTATCTTCTTGACCCTGTCATGATTCTCCTTCTTCTTCAAATTCTTCAAATGCCTCAACTCCTCCTCCCTCTCCAACCTTGCAATCTCCATCCTCTCCTCCTTGCTCTTCCTCTGCTCCTTCCTTGCCTTGACCTTCTTCCTCACCGACCCCTCGACCTCCCTGGCATGCCCCAAAACCTGATCCCCTGCATTCTCCTGGAACCTATACTCGTACTCCTCCTGCCTCTCAATCTCCATCTCGTCCTCAGACACCATCTCCAAATCCTCATCCCTAACCTCAGTAGCACCTCTTCCCTGATTCCCCTTGTCCAACCACATCTTATTCTTAAAGAAGTCCCTGAGAAACCTAGCATTGTCATCCAAGTCTTGACCGAAATACTCATCCAATTTCTTATCGAACTCCTCATCAGCTTCATCCCCCACAGCACTATTACTGCCTTTGACTCTCAATATCTCCCCCTCATCATCCTCCTCCTCCTCCTCCTTGGCAGCTGCTTCCAAAAATTCCCTCCTTATCTGCTCTTGCTCTTCACTGTAACTCTTGAGGAACTGCTTACCATCATCCTCCGGAAGTTCGGCACCGTCTTCTAATAAATGATTAGCCACTACATCTTTCAAGTAGACCTTTTTCTTCTTCTTAGTTTTGCTATCCTCCTCCTCTTCAGTCTCATTGCTATTCTTTTTCTTCTTCTTAGTTTTGCTATCCTCCTCTTTCACTAGACTAGTGTCTTCAGTTTCATTACCAGCATCTTCAACCTCAGTTTCATCAGATTTAAATAACTCGACCTCTTTGTTTTTCAAGATAGGGTCTCGATTCTTTACCTTGATTATAGCATCGAAGAATTCCAGGTCTTTCTTCTTGGAATTGGCTGCCAAAACGACGTCGTCGTCCTCGGAGGACGAGGAATCAGAATCGGAGTGGTCGTCTACGAGGCCTCGCTTCTTGAGATCCTCGTAACGGTGGAGGTCCTCCCGATTCTTGTTGTGCTCATAGCGGCGAGCGTATTCTTCATTGATTTTGAGATTGGGAGCATTCTTGTCTTCGGTTTCTGAGTCGCTGCCGCCGTCCAAGAGCTGCATACCACCCATTGAGATATGTTGCCGCCAACTTTGGAATTCAGAAATTAGGGATTATTATCTAGTTAGGGTTTTCTCACTGTGCCGCTGTTCAAATACGGTCGGCGTGCTTCTGCTTAAAGGTTACCCTTTTTTCTGTTTCTTCTTTTTTCCTCTTGCATTTTTTATTTTTATTTTTTTTTTAACTCTAGTATTGCTTTTATTAGTAGTATGTTTCGGTAAAATTCCATTTGTTATAATTTTCAAGCAACGAAAAGTACTACACTCCATTACACAAAACTCGTTACTCAACTTATTTATTAGAGTCAGATTAAGCCAATCTAGCGTCACTCTCTACTAATAAGTAGCAAAATGTGCGGCCCTAGCCACACAATGTGCGGCATTACTACACTTTCTAGGGCATAGCCTGATAGCTCCAACTACAACGATATGCTTTTCCTCATAATCTATCTATAATCCGTGTTTGTGTCTGTTCAATCTTTGACAAGGAAATGCTTTGAAACCCAACTCTAGTGGGATGGGAACACACCATTCTTGCACAAGTATATTCAAATCCAAGTCTAGATGATGATGTTGAAGGGAGAGAGAACATATTAAAATTAAGCTGATCGGTATCAAATTAAGAACAAAAGAACCAGGATAGGGGGACATAGTGTTTCTAGTATTCCTACTTCTAATGATTTACAAAAGACAGCCTCAGCCAGCAGAAACGACCAACACAATAACATTACAGAACACATGAAACTAAAAGACATCCAGCAAACTCTGAGTCTGAGTTCTCGCATTGCATTCCATTCAGCTATATAGGGTTCTTCCTGATTGTTCTAAGCACAATTAAGAATCACATGAGGCTCAAGTATATGAGGTTGTATCATGTATGTCCACGAAACTTCTTTACTGGGTTGTCACACTCTTTGCAAGATTCCGAGGCTGATCCACATTAAAACCTCTTAAAACTGTGAGATGGTATGCTAGCAGCTGCAACATGGGGGAACAAAAATGAGCGCATATAGCACAACTCCAACCAAAATAATGATAATATGTTTAATATATACACTGAAACGAGAACATTACCTGCAAGGGAACTATATTAACTACAGGTTGAAGACAATCCTCAAGCTGAGGAACTTCAATCACTCGACAAGACTCCCATTCCGCAGGGCAAACAGATGCAGCATCTCCTTTCGAACACATTACAATCAGACGACCTTTGCGGGCATGAAGCTGCTGAATAACTGATTGCTGCTTACTGTAAATCACAGAAGTCATAAATAAGAAAACCAGATAATTTTCAAAGCATATGCAACTGCTTCCAACTATAACAGGACAAACCTGAAGCAAGCATCACGGGTAGCAATCACAAAAGTTGGGAGATTTTCATCAACTAAAGCCAAAGGACCATGTTTCATTTCACCGGCAAGTATTCCTTCACTATGCATGAGTGCTACTTCCTTTACCTTCAAAGCACCCTCCAAAGCCGATGCATAGTTGTATCCTCTCCCAAAAACAAGAAGTGATTGCTCTGCTATCAATTGTTTTGCAAGATCCTTCATTACCTGGTCAAGCTTCAGGACCTCTCTGACTTTGTCTACAAAGAACGTCGAAGGGCATTCATTTTTAAGCTTTCTTATAAGTTACTTCTTGGAAAAGAGACGGGAAAGGAAATGCATTCTAGTAACATGGAAAGAAAAGAAAAGAAATGGAGCTTACTTGGCAGGTCAAATAAACCGTCAATTATAGCCTCTCTTCTTGCTTGATTTGAAATTGTGTCACCTCCAATTGCTAGGGCAAGCATAGCCATCACCACTATTTGACTTGTGTAAGCCTATTCAGGATGGTGACAAGACTGTCAATTATAAATACAAAATCACCTAACAAGGTAGAGAAAAATGAAAATTTACCTTGGTGCTTGCCACTCCAATCTCAGCACCAGCATTTATATGAACACCACAGTGTGTGTTACGGGCTATTGCACTACCAACGGTATTTGTTATGCCAACACATAATGCACCATTTTCTAAAGCATATTCCAATGCACTCAAAGTATCTGCTGTTTCACCAGATTGACTGACAAACACAGCTGTATCTTCTCTGTAAATAGGTCCTTGCCGATCCAACAGATCACTAGCAATTTCCATTGTAACAGGGATACCTATTTTTATATGTGCGAAAAATTAAAGATCAGAAACAGCTACTTTACAGTCAGAAAAAGATTTCAGACAGACAAAAAGCACTCACCTGAAAGTTCTTCCAAGATAGGTCTCGCAGCTAAAGCAGCATTGTAGCTTGTACCACAGCCAATGAAAACAATTCGCCTGCTTCGCCTAATTGTTTTAAGGTGGTCCTTCAGTCCGCCAAGGAGAACAGTCTTGGCTTTGCAGGAACCACCACGTAAAAGCCTACCCCTCATTGTGGTAGTTAGAGATTCAGGCTGCTCATGAATTTCTTTCTGCATGTAGTGTTCAAAATTTCCTTTATTTATTTGTTCAACCTCCATCTCAAGAATGGACAATGCTCGTTGTACTGATGCAACTTTTGAAAGGCCACCATGCTTTTCTTTATCAAACTTTAGGATTGACACGTGTCCATCCTGAAACAAAAGTGAATAACTTTTATGAATTCCTACTTCAGGCTTCGGAAGAAATAAGTACAAATACCAAAGAAATCAGTATTAATAATAACTTGGCATGACAACATATTGGTATGGTAAAACCCAAGGCCCTGAAGCTCCAAAAGGTCCACCAAGACAGAATGAGGACTGAGGACATGCTGAAGGAAACTCGAAAAAAAAAATTTTAAAAGGCATCTTACATGCAACTTTCAGTTTTGAGCATCCGTATTAGAACAACTAAGAAATAATGGAAGCTTACAAAAGAGTGGTTGGTATAAAAACAAATAAAAGTACAACAGTAGGTTATGTAGTTCCTCACGAAGTGTGCTTAAATTTAATAAAAGAAGATACTCAATGAATTACCTTAAGATGAACCACTTCACCATCCTCAATCACCAAAACCTTTTTGGTGTGTTCAACTACGGCATTTGCATCACTGGACAAGAAGAGTTCTTTAGGATGTCCACTTTTTGAAAGGAAATTATCATCATGAAATGCAGAACCATTGCTAGCATTTTCATTAAGTTCCTGACATTAGCAAAAGGTCAGCCATGCCCAGAGAGAGAGGAAGAGATACAGACAGACAGTTCAATAAGATTTACAACCAAAATGAAACATTCTAGCCACAGTAGATATAGATGATCAAATTATGAGGCTGTCATTCAGAACAGACTCATGCTATTTTCACTAAAGAAACTATGCCAGACACAACACGCACCAAAACTAGCTAAAGCATTACTAAACAAAAATTTATGGAATATAGGCATAATTAAAGGTTTTAGCCTCAGGTGTTACAGTATATATGACAAAAGCAACCTACTTTCACACCAAGGAGCAACGGACTGCCACGTTTACAAGCAATCAACTCATTTGGATAATGCCAGCTTTTAAAAATCAGCGCATAGGCTCCTTCAAGATGCCTCATAACCTCATGCACTACTTGACTAAATGTGATAGTCTGGTCACCTGTGACATAAGCAAAATATCACTACAGCAGGTTGTGCTTTGGGGAGTATGTGAAAAGATTCAGATAAACATTCAACAAAACAATATAATCAAAAGGAAATGCATTTGTGGGTATATACAAGAAGCCATGACTAGCTTTATATGCTACCTGCAACAAAACTACGTAAAATTCATCCTGTACAGGAGAGTGAAAATATAAATTTTAATTGAGCATTTCAATTCCTATTGTACAAAATCACTTCCCTGCCATTATTTTTGGCAAATAGAGATGAAATATGAGATATTTTCTCCAATGTAACTAAGAAGCCTTTTATATCTAGAATAAATTGAACATGTTAAACCAGAATAAATGGGAACCTTTTACATTCAGTAAAATCTTCTATTTAACTTTAAAAAGAATTGAACATGCTAAACCAAACAACTATCAATATTATCAGTTGATGAGATCCTTTAGCTAAAAACAATAATTGTACGAATACAGATATTACAATTGTGCATGTGCAAAATGTAAAGCTTAAATTTTGGACTCCAAGTCGTAACAAATATTTAGGAAGCAAAGCTTTTAACACACTTCAATGACATGTTAACTACCTTCTCCTTCTTTAGCTTTATCAAAGACATATTTGGCAAGCTTTGGAATAACTTCTGTGTCTGTTTCAGATTGAAAGGTAAATCCATGCCGAACTAGAGTGCCCTTTAAGGCCTGAAAAGTAAGCAAGGAAGTAATATCAGCACAGACCATTGTTGACAGAGGCCGTTAGGCATACAATTATAAAAGAAAGTAAACCTGAAGCCAATTCAAAAGTAATTTAACAACAATAAAGAAGGAATGAATATTGACAAACAAAAAAATAGGATGACCAGATTTCTTATGTGAGCAATCATCTTAGCACCATAACTTGTCTCTTTTTCTTTTGGAAGTATTTAATGCATTTGTTATCAAAAAAGGTGCATTCAAACTTTGATTTCATATTTTGTACAAACAATACCCCATCATCTCATGCACAACCAACATCCCAGCTGCCCCATTCGTTGGCTAAACCAGCATTACAGCTGACAAAAACCACATGACATTATCACCAACAGTCCACCAATGTGATACCCAATTTACCCTATAAACATGAACTTCTTTCACATGACATTTCTACTACTACTACTGCCATCAGTCATACCATCCCACAGTGCAAGAAACTCTACTACACTTTAACAATGCCCACCCAATCTATCATCTTTCAGTCAAATCTTATCACTAAAAATAATTGAAAGAAAAACATTTTCATTGTATGGAAGAAATAAGCACTAGGAAAAAGTTCTAATCGACATGGGTGACCACAGGACAGCGAGAACATCACTGTTGTGAAAACTTTAGATAAGATGGGAAAGAATCTCCAACAACTAAAACAAGACAAGACAGTAAAAAGGAAGGTATATAAGATCTCGACTATAAACATGGGAGTCAGCTCACTAAGAAACGAAAATTCATGACCCCCTCAACTATACATCAGACAAGTAGTAATCCGTTATTTATAGTGTTCATGAAAATGATTAATCTTAAAGCCAAAACAAAAACAAAATTCTGAAAAAGAAATACACCATTTAACTGAAATCATAAAACAAACCTCGTAATTAGTAATAACTCCATTGTGAACGACCAAAAATTCATTTCCAGGATCAGAGCTCTGAGGGTGGCTGTTCCTTGGAGCGGGCTCTCCATGAGTGGCCCACCGGGTATGTGCTATTCCAGCATGGTGAGAGAAACATTGCTTCAAATTCAGGTCTGTTTCAGCCACCTCTGAAAGTATAAACAAGTTGGAATTGTCAAGAGTCTGGTTCTTCTCTAAGTTACCGTCCATTGTAAAGAAACAAGACAAAAAATTGCAGAAAAGAAGAGAGGTAGTGCGCTCTTTCATTCATCAGTTCATGCATGACAATTAACACAGTGCGACCCCACTCACCAAACGGTGGGTAATGTAAAGCTGGCATTTCCATAAAAGTGCTGGTATACCCTAGTAACAAGGTCACTCTTGTATACACCCAACTAAGAAAAGTTGTTTGAACTTAATTGAATGAGAAGGAGAGAGGAGGCATAACAATTTATTTATGTGACAGTAATCGACAACCAGAGCTTAGGTAATTCTGACCACCCGGAGCAGAATTAACTTCCAGCATTGACGGAACAAAATGCAGAATTGAAGAGGATGAAAAACAAAAAAAAGGTGTGACCTTGGTAGACGGATTTGACGAGCGACTCGATGTTTCCCTCCTGGCGAAAAACGAGAGAGGGAGGGAGAGAGGAGGTTTTGGGATCAGAGGAGGAATGATCGATCGAAATTCCGGCGGAATCGTATCCCCGGTACTCCAATCGCCGGAGGCCATTGAATAGCACCTGAAGAATATAACTCCTCTCTCGATTCACGTTGTAATTCAGGTACGCAAATATCCCACACATTTTTCTTCTTCTTCTTCTTCTGAGAAAGTAAATCCTTGTACAAGGAAGAAAGTTGAGGAATTTGACCTCTGACTTTTTCTGGGGATTTGAATTTGGAGGAGGGAGGATTACTGACACAATGCGTGATCTAGAAGATTGAGAGAGTCCAAAGCTCAAGGGTGGTATTGTCTTTTCGCATTGCATCAGTGTGCTACTATGGCCTCATTCCATTGGTTGCCAACGTGAACGGGCCAGCATTAAGGGTACGACTGCAATTGTAGTAGCACACTAGGGACTTTAACGTCCTTTGTGGAATTCATCTGGGAAAATTTCCAAGTTGGTAGTTTCCTGGAAAGTGTTTTGGTCTCAGCCTGGAAATGCTTCGTTGCCTACTCTGTTTGACTCTTCCGTGTTTTCGTATTTTTGGATCTATTTTCTTCCAAAGTTTTAGATTTTTCATCTCTAGAATATGTCAAATGATCCATGATTCTTTCGATGTTAATATAATGCTTCAATGACAGAGGATAGGGCCGGGCACCCATGCACATTGAACAAACTGCCACTCTGGTTAATTGGCATTTCTTCTTCTCCTGCCTCACGATTCCTCGTGACAAAAACCAGCAAAGAAATAGAGGTTTAACAAGCCATGATTACCATTTCAAAAGCTTTGACATTAGAACAGATTTTGAGTACAACTCCACATCATATACTATATTGAGTACACATAATACAATTCAACTTGAGAATGTGATAGCTTTTTCTCTTGACAAGCCATGATCACTACTTCACCTCAGATACCTGCAATTCCTCAAAACAACCTGCAAAAAACAAAAAGGGGGTTTTAATATCCTCATCGTTGTTAAACAGAAGATGTGTCACTGTATACCGATCAACAGATACACTGCCGTTTTCTTATATATTACAGATTAAAAATAGAGCAACTTACGCAGCGATGGTATCAAATTACCTTTTTTTTTTTGTTGCCCTTTTGGTCATACTCTTCCATTTATCCTTGAGATAAGCTGCAGTACTTGAACAGTATGTATGAACTATGAAAAAGATGGATGAAAGCCTGACAAATTTTCTCCCAGGGTATAGACTTTCCATTTGTGGACAGGTCCAAGATTCTTAATTTCACTCCCTCCTGCAGCACAAAATACTTGGTCAGATTCTTACAGAGAAAACTGAAGAACTTAAACCTATCAGAAGAAACAGTTTCCATATCCCATAGAAATCTGAGCTCAAATTAGTAAAGTCATGTCAATTAGTTATACCTTGATCGATCAATAATTATTTTGGACTTTATACAACATATCTATGCAAATCTCCTAAAAGAAGAGATTCTAATAACATTTCAATTCTTAGAAAATAAGTACGGTGAGACAGCAAACGTAAGGTTAAAGAGGCAAAGAATATAAAGGGCTGTACTCTCGCATAGGGTGACTCTGATGCATCATATCATTACTATAATAAATCTCTTTTCCGGATATCAAGTCTATTAGCATACAGTTGGTTTGAAGTTGCAGTGCCTCAAGTGTGTGCCATGAATTAGTACATACTCTCATCAAGGGTACGTGCAAAACATTTAGCCATTATAAGGATAGTTAACTTTGTCTCATAATCCAACATTTTCCTACTTTATAAGAAGATGACATATCTTAGAAAACAGACATGTGAGTTACTAATTGATGCAACAAGAAAGGTCATCACTATGAAATCAATTCCAGAAAGGCTGACATACCTTTAAAGCTTGTTCCTCTTCCTTGGTCCATAATACTCCTTCTATCAAGACATACGAAGCTTGTGCTGCATGTCAGGAGAAACAATGAGCGTAATTGCAGGAGAATGTGGAGCGACACATAACCAAGCAGCAGTAAAACAAACTCAAAAATTTATTCAAAAAAAAAAAAAAAACAAACAAACTCAGAAGAAATCACCTCAAAAATTTCGGCAACTTTCTGGTTCCATTGTTTTGGGCCTGGTTGTTTTTAGGGCTTGAATATAAAATCCCCAACCACTCCTAACCTCATTGGAGGTGAGTGACAATGGCGCAATCATCTTCCAGTGCAGAGAGGGCAAAAACATCGATCCAAGATGACGACGACGCCGCCGCAATTGAAGCCTACAAGACTTACGTACGGGTGATGTCTTGCATTCCCCCAACCCACTTCAAAGAGATGGGTACGTGATTATCAATTTGCATTTGATTAGACATATTTGCAATCTCTTAACTTTTTGCTTGTCCTGACTCCAGAAAAAACCGAACCAGAGAGTATGCGTAAACTTAAGGCAAGTTTCGTTTTTCAGTTTTATTTTGTTTCCCCCATCTCCAATAAAAAGGATCGGGGTTTAATAACTTGTTCATCAATTTTTTTTTCTTTTGCAGTTGAGCCTCGAATCCAGGGACCAACTGAAAGAGATACATGTCGGTTTGTTTTCAGAATTTATAACCTAATTCTAGATTTTAGGTCTGTTGAGAATAGTGTAGATGATCAAAATCCATAATGCAGGCTGACATTGTCAAGGAGGAAGCCCTCTTTGTTGAGGAGAGAAAGAGATGGCTGGCGGATAACCGGGATCTCTATACTGACATGGTATGTAGGGCATTTAGCTTCTCAGAGTTCAGGTTTGGAACTGTTGAATGTGCATGTCAAGTCCTGATGTATGTCTTATTACATTCGTATATTGCAGAATCAGTTTTTTGTCAAAAGATGTCAATGGGAAACTGATTTTAAGGAAATCCACTTAAAGCCTCTTTATGAAAAGGTATGCCCAACTGTATTTTGTAGATCAGAGGTTTAATTTTTCTGGAATGCCTTGAAAGTTATGTTGATATGCCATCTGGTTAATGCGACTTATTTGCAGAGATGTATTGCTGCTAAAGCAGTCCCTGCCTTTTGGCTTACTGCAATGATTGCTAACAAGACACTTTATAAGCAGGTGTGCAATTCTTCAGCCAAATTTTTTTCTGTGCTTATGTTTTTCTTATGGTTCTAATCAATTGTAGACACTTGATCAATCATCATCTTGTCTGTTTCTTTTTAATAGATTGCAGAGAGAGATACAAAGGCTTTGTACTTTCTGAATGATATCAAGTCTAGTAGGACAACTGATTTGAAAGGATTTGAGCTGAAGTTCACCTTTGACGATCATAATCCTTATTTTAAGAATAAGGTCTTGACTAAAAAGTATGAGGTGATTGATGACAACGAGTCTGTTTCGTTGAAGGCAATTGGGTAATTTCAGTTCATGATGTTATATATACTTTAGTGATTTTTCCTATCGTTTCTTCTTCTTCTTCTTAAGTTTGTGGTATTTTCTTGTAGGACTAAAATAGACTGGTATCCTTCTCAAAAATTAACGCAGCAGAGTGGTAAAAGCAGTGAAAGTTTCTTTAAGTTCTTTAGTTCATATGCTACTGTCGATCCTCTTTCTTTTGACAAAGAAGCTGTAAGTTTGATTTACTTAGTTCATATGGTACCTCCTACGTTTTTGAATTTAGTTAATGATGATTTTAGGCCAGTTTTCCTAATCTTCTTAATGCATGCAACTTGTTAGGATGAACTCAAAGGCGACCTTCCGACGGATTATTTAATTGGGTATGTGAATACTTTATTTTGCTTTGAATACAGTAGATTGACAAAATGGCTTGAAGCTTACTTTTTAGTTAGATGCTTAATCCCTAATAAATTGATTAAGGATGAGAATCTTTATGATGTAGATTTATTGTTCTTTGAATGACATATTGCTATTGTGATTTGTAGTACCAAGTTTCGAGATAAGATCATTCCGCATGCTATATCCTGGCATAGATTTTCAGAAGACGATGATAGTGATTTTGGAGATGACAGTGATGAAGAATGTGAGCGTTGCTCAAGGTGGTAGATAAGAAAAAGGTATACATGTGTATCTATTATGGTGCCGTTCACTTTTAGGCCATGTTTGGTAACCGGAAAGTGGGCATTGGGAAAGGAAACATTTTCCTTTCCTACGTTTGGGACAGCCAAGGAAGGGAAACATTTTCCCAAAGGAAAGGAAAAAGTGAAGGAAATTGATTCCCTCCCCTCCCCCTCCGGAAACACTTTCCCAAAGGAAAGGAAATTGATTCCTTTCCTTTCTGGTTACCAAACATGGCATTATATTGTTTGGATTAAAGTGTCGCAGGTCATTGCTGACGTGCTTTTTTGATGGTTTTTTTTATTGTTTTGCAGTCGTAGAGGCTTCTGGAGAGTCCTTGATTTTTGGCATGTTGACATGGGCACATGGCTACCTCTGTTTTCACTCTTATTACATTATGTCGGGTAATACTAGGGGAGTCTTTTTTAAAAGATGACTTGGAGTTGATTTCTAAAGTCATTTAGTTCTTTAGTACTAATTTTGTAATCAAGTTTCATGGATCATTCATGGAATTACCTTACTTGATCTTGTTAGGAAATCAGGCCATACTATAAGGCTTGTGTTTATGTTTATCTAGGTGAATTTCATTACCAGTTATCTCGATCATGACCTAACTTCTACCATATATGCTTCTCAACCATTATCTCGATCACGGTCTAAAGCATGTGTTTATGTTTAGCTACAGTTAACTACTGAGGTAACTGAGCTGTGAAAAATAACATAAATGTCAGCAATGATCACTCGAATACAAGTCCTTCCCCTGAAAGACACTATTTAGAAAAATAATTTGAAGTTAATTACACCCCACACTAACATCAAGGTAGATGGTTGATGCTTCAATTACAAGTTACACCCCACACTAGATTCATGAATGGCGGGATAATCTGCCCCAGTTTGCACGTAATATCATCACCCGCTTCAATATTACAATTGACTAGTCTTCCCTCCAATTTGAAAGAAAGGGCACCTATGACGGTTCCTCGCTCGGTCTGTTGCAAAGACGTTTAGACTAGAACGGGTGCAACGGAGTTCAATACAGACTTGATTGATAGCTTTATTCGTCTTAGACTGGTCCTTGAAAAGCGCGACATCCATGTAAAAGAATGAGCGTAGTGTGCGGTACACCTTCGATCTCTTTGCAGAACGAGTGAAGGAGCTCGAGAGCACGTCGCAATCTTTTCCTTGTTTTTTGTCTTGGGTGGCAAACTTTGTCACCGTCTTCTAGAATACGACGTTTGGCCCCCTTCTCACCGGCGATCCGTGTGTTTGAGGCCGATTGATCAACGACTGTGTTTGGCCCGTCGTTCTTAATATTTTTCTGATACTTTTCAATTGCCTCCAATACTTGCTCTCGAGACATCTCACTGACCTTGACCATCTTATGAAATTTATCGCTGGGGGTGGAGTAGACCTCACGAGAGGTCCTATACCAAAGTAGGAACTCTTGTGATTTACGGTTGACCTCAACTCTTGATGGTGTCTCCCAGTTGGGAACTCCGTTACGGTTTCCACCATGGGAGCCTGAGCTTGAGCTGTTCGCCATTTCGAGTAAGTAGCTCTCGATGGAATTCTGTTTATGGGATCTGTGATTCAACTTGGGTTCCTTTATATAGAAATCAGGATACTTTCTAATAAGAACACAGTGCAGAGAGAAGAAAAGAAGAAAATTCAAAGCAGACTAATTTCATTCATGGCTGGCTCCCAAAAGCAGAAGTTACAGAATTTAAAGGTGAGAAACAAAAGATTCCACCGATGGATCAATGACAGATGTCTAAATCCTACCAATGCTTATCCTAAAACAGTACTACTAGAGTACTAGCAAGCTGTCACATAACCGTTGTTCTTGGAGCTATCTGTGAGAGAGTAATGGGTAAAATGAAATGGGTCTTGAGAGTGATAAGGGGTGCCCTTATCACTTTCCTATTCTATTCTATTAGGGAGGATTAAATTCCTTTTTTCCATTAGGGGTTTCTAAACTGATCTTCTTCTTTTTTTTCCCCCATTGTATAGGGGAAAATTAAATTAATATTTTGTTTTTGTTTTTTTTTGTTTTTTAAATCTCTAACCCGTTGGCTCCCAATAGTCATTCTTGACCTTCGTCGAGTGTCGCCCTTCATCATTGTGATTCACCGCATCTGGTTCGCAGCCTCTCTCGCCGTTGTTCGTCAATCCATAACCCTATAATGCTTTCAGTATTTGTAGGGTATTGTTGGAATTTAATTTGTTCCAAAAAAAAAAGCACGATTGGGGATGTGAATTAATAAAAAATGAGTGTGTATATAATTTCTCTTTAAAAACATTATTTTTTAAACTTTCAATTGGTGAGTGACAATGGCGCAATCATCAACCAGTGGAAAGAGGGCAAAAACATCCATCCACGATGACGTCTCCGGCAACGACGCCGCCGCAATTGAAGCCTACAAGACTTACGTACGGGTGATGTCTTGCATTCCCCCAACCCACTTCAAAGAGATGGGTACGTACGTAATAATATCTCACACCTCAATTTGCATTTGATTAAACATATTTGCAATCTCTTAACTTTTTGCTTGTCCTGACTCCAGAAAAAACCAAACCAGAGAGTATGCGTAAGCATAAGGCAAGTTTTGTTTTCAATTTTATTTTGTTTCCCCCATCCCCACTAAAAAGGATCGGGGTTTAATAATTTTTATTTTCTTTTGCAGTTGTTGCTCGAGTCCAGGGACCAACTGAAAGAGATACATGTCGGTTTGTTTTCAGAATTTATAACCTAATTCTAGATTTTAGGGCCTGTTGAGAATAGTGTAGATGATCAAAATCCATAATGCAGGCTGACATTGTCAAGGAGGAAGCCCTCTTTGTTGAGGAGAGAAAGAGATGGGTGGCTGATAACCGGAATCTCTGTACTGACATGGTATGTAGGCCATTTAGCTTCTCAGAGTTCAGATTTGGAACAGTTGAATGTGTATGTCAAGGATGTGACAGTCCTAATGTATGTCTTATTACATTCGTATATTGCAGAATAAGTTTTTTGTCGAAAGATGTCAATGGGAAACAAATTTTAAGGAAATATACTTAAAGCCTCTTTATGAAAAGGTATGCCCAACTGTATTTTGTAGATCAGAGGTTTAATTCTTCTGGATTGCCTTGAAAGTTGTGTTGATATGCCATTTGGTTAATGCGACTTATTTGCAGAGATGTATTGCTGCTAAAGGAGTCCCTGACTTTTGGCTTACTGCAATGATTGCTAACAAGATACTTTATAAGCAGGTGTGCAATTTTTCAGCCAAATTTTGTTCTGTGCTTATGTTTTTCTTATGTTGCTGATCAATTGTAGACACTTGATCAATCATCATCTTGTCTGTTTCTTTTTAATAGATTGCAGAGAGAGATACAGAGGCTTTGTACTTTTTGAATGATATCGAGTCTAGTAGGACAATTGATTTGAAAGGATTTGAGCTGAAGTTCACCTTTGACGATCATAATCCTTATTTTAAGAATAAAGTCTTAACTAAAAAGTATGAGGTGATTGATGACAACGAGTCTGTTTCGTTGAAGGCAATTGGGTAATTTTAGTTCATGATGTTATTTATACTTTACTGATTTTTCCTATCGTTTCTTCTTCTTCTTCTTCTTCTTCTTCTTAAGTTTGTGGTATTTTCTTGTAGGACTAAAATAGACTGGTATCCTTCTCAAAACTTAACGCAGCAGAGTGGTAAAAGCAGTGAAAGTTTCTTTAAGTTCTTTAGTTCATATGCTACTATCGATCCTCTTTCTTTTGACAAAGAAGCTGTAAGTTTGGATTACTTGGTTCATATGTAAAGAAATTTATAATGGAAGTTGTTTTCACTACTATTTCTGCTTCAGCCGATATGGGAATATATATTGCACTCTTTTCTCTCTTTCTGCCTTTTTCTTTTCCTTTTGCAGGTTTTCATTTTCTTGTCTGCTACTTTCTTTGTCTCCTTCAATTAAGGAGGACTTGTCTTCTGCTACCTTGTCTGCTACTTTCTTTCACCTCAAATCAATCAGTTGTGATTCTTTCCCTCAATACTCCCCCTCAAGTTAGAGTGGATATTGATCACTCCTAACTTGCCAAGCAGTCCTGAAAACTGTTCCGAACTTAGAGGCTTCGTGAAAATGTCTGCTGGCTGCTCCTTTGTTCTTATATGCTCCATTTGAATCAATCCTCTTTGCACTTTCTCTCTTACGACATGACAGTCTATTTCTATATGCTTTGTCCTTTCGTGGAACACAGGATTGGACGCTATGTGTATTGCGGCCTTGTTATCACAGAATAACTTGACTGGCGGCAAATGTTGAACATTCAAGTCTTTCAAAATGTATCGCAACCACGTTATCTCACAACAAGTAGTGGCCATTGAGCGATATTCGGCTTCTGCACTCGAACGTGAAACAGTAGTCTGTTTCTTCGTTTTCCATGCAATGGGAGCATGTCCAAGGAAAATACAATAACCGGTCGTTGACCTTCTGGTGTCTTTGCAACGTGCCCAATCTGCATCGCAATATGCTCTTAATTCCAACGGCCCTTTTGAAGGAAGAAGAATACCCTGACCTGGTGTCTGCTTGAGGTATCGCAACACCTTGTGAGCTGCATCTAAGTGAGGTTGTCTTGGTTTATCCATGAATTGACTAAGTGTATGAACTGCATACACGAGGTCTGGTCTGGTAATTGTGAGATAGATGAGGCGTCCAACAAGCCTTCGATATTGAGATGCATCTTCTAATATTCTTCCATCTTCTTGTGTGAGAGCTATGTTTTGCTCAACTGGAAAACGTGAAGGTTTTGCACCAAGGAATCCTGTGTCTTCAAGTATTTCCAAGGCATACTTTCTTTGACTTAATGCAATGCCATGCTTGGATCTCGCTACTTCCAATCCAAGAAAATATTTCAACTTTCCCATATCCTTCAGTTTGAAATGGCTTGATAGGATGCTTTTGGTTCTCATGATGTCATCTAAACTGTTGCCTGCAAGAATTACATCGTCCACATAAACCAACAAAGCTGTAAAGATACCGTGATGGCTTCGAACGAACATGGAATAGTCAGACAATGATTGCTTGAAACCGGCCGATTTGAGGGCTGAGGAAAGCTTCAAAAACCATTGCCTGGAGGCCTGCTTCAAGCCGTATAATGACTTGTGTAGCTTACAGACCTTATTCTCCCCCTTTCGTTCAAAGCCAGGAGGAAGTTGCATGTATACATCCTCATGGAGATCTCCATTGAGGAACGCATTATTCACATCCAGTTGGTGAAGATGCCAATTCTGGTGAGCTGCGAGACTGAGCAAGACTCGGACGGTGGTGAGCTTGGCAACTGGTGCGAATGTCTCCCTATAATCAAGGCCTTCCACTTGGTTGTACCCCTTGGCCACTAGCCTGGCCTTATAACGTTCAATGGTGCCATCGGGGTGGTACTTGATTTTGTACACCCATTTACAACCGATCGGTCGTTTGTGAGCCGGGGGTGAAACGAGGCTCCATGTGTGGTTATCTTGCAGGGCCTGAACCTCTAGTCTCATAGCTTCTCTCCACTTTGGGTCTTTAACAGCCTGTGAAAAAGAGGTGGGTTCTCTTTGCATGGTAATGTTAGCAGTAAAGATTCTATGGGGAGAAGAAAGATTGGCATAAGAAAGAACGTGGGAGAGACTATGAGCTGTACCAGGAGTGGGAACCTCGTTGGAAGAGGATGACGGAGCGAGGCGTGATGGGAGGGCCGCATCAATGTGAAAGTCCTGCAATGCGGTAGGAAGCTTGGTAGCACGAGCAGACTTGCGTGGTCGTGGTGGAGTTGGTCCTGGGGGCAAAGGTGATGAAATGTGATCGGATGAGATTGTGTCCGAGGGAGGAATGGTGATGTCCGAAGATACGGGTTCTGGAGATGAAAAAGGTATGGAAGAGGTGTTAGGTTGGTTTTCAGCGGAAGACTGGGGACTTGAAGATATTGTAGGTGGAGAGTTATGTGTGGGACTCGAAGGAGGAACTGTTGGAATAGAAGAATGATCATAATGGACCAAACGTGTTAGAGAAGGAAACAAATCGGGGTTTTGAGATGAAAAGGGCTCCGAACCTTGTGAAAAAGGAAAAACATTCTCAAAGAAAACCACATCCCTTGAAACTAGGGATTTCTTAGTGGTCAAGTTATAAACCTTATACCCCTTCTGACCGTGTGGATAGCCAAGGAAAACGCACTCCATGGAGCGAGGATCAAATTTACTAGGACGGGTTGGATGTGTGGATACGAAACACTGACAACCAAAGACTCTTAAATGAGAGTAGCTAGGCTCCTTATGAAAAAGTATCGCGAAAGGTGTTTTACCCTGAAGAATGGGAGTAGGTGTTCGATTAATCAAGTAAGCTGCTGTGAGTATGGCATCCCCCCAAAAAGGTTTTGGCAAATTGGCTTGGAAAAGAAGAGCCCTGGCCATGTTGAGTAGGTGGCGATGTTTGCGTTCAGCAACACCATTTTGTTGCGGTGTGTTGACGCAGCTAGTTTGGTGGATAATGCCTTTAGAAGAATAAAATTGGGGAATTTTAAATTCTGGACCATTGTCACTTCTAACGACCTTAACGTTTTTGCCAAACTGATTTGCAGCCAAATGAATAAAATGAATGAGGAGAGTGCGTGCTTCAGACTTGTGTTTCATCAAATACACCCAAGTGCTTCGTGAATGATCATCGACAATTGTGAGAAAATATTGTGCACCAGAAAGAGTTGGAACATGATAACCTCCCCAAATATCAATGTGAATTAAATCAAAACAAGATGTACTACGAGTAGTACTTAATGGAAATGGTTGTCGAGTAAGTTTGGCTAAAGGACAAACAGAACAAGTACTTGAAGCACAAGCTTTATTTGCAAGAAACGAAAATAATGAAGATGCTTTATTTGAGGGATGACCAAGTCGTTGATGCCATAAGCTATTCAGGTTCAAGGTGGTGTGGACCGCATTGCATGTTCCTTTATGTGGTAGATTGAGGCGGTAGAGTCCCTCCTTCTCAGTTCCCGTCCCAATCATCCTCCCCGATTGTAGGTCCTGTATGACACAAATTTGCCTTAGAAATATGGTAATATGGAAGGAGTCGAATGCTAGTTTGCTCACAGAGATCAAATTAAGGTAAAACAAAGGAACACATAAAACACTGTGAAGAACAAAATGTGGAGAGAAGACTACGGTGCCAACATGGGTAACACGTGTTGTGGTACCGTCAGGGAGCTTGACCCAACGATTAGAGACTGATTTTAGTGAGGTTAGCAAGTTGGGATTACAAACAATATGATCGCTTGCACCACTATCTAATATCCAGATAGGCTCTTTACTATTCTGTGCAAGGGAGTGAAGTTTACCTGAAAGCTCTTCATAATTGGGAACATTACCGACCAAATTGGCTGAGGCAGCCTTCGTTTTGGTTAGGAGCTGATTGAGAAGTTGATGGCACTCTTCTCGTGAAAAAGGGAAATTAGCCGCAGCTTCCTTGTGATCATCTTGAGGGGCTACATTATTTGCTTTTGATCTTGCTTGGCCACTTTCAGCAGCATTCTTCCTCCTTCGGCAGTAGTCATAGGTATGTCCCTTCCCATTGCAATATGTGCATTTGAGATGAGCTCTGCAATTCTTTGTGTTATGGTTGGTCATGTTGCATTTTTCACAAAACTTGGCTTCTCCTTCTACAGACCTGAAATCACGAGTCATTTTCTTCACAGAAAAGGCTGAAGATTCTGGTGGTGTCGTGGATTTGCCGGCAGTAGTCTCTGCCTGCTTCTCTTGGCGTAGCACCATCGCATAGGTTTTGTTCAAGTTCGGAAGTGGATCCAACCCTATGATGTTGCTGCGGGTTTGTGCAAAATTCTCATTAAGTCCCATAAGAAATTTCATGGTCTTTTGCGTTTCCATGAAATCCTTAACTTCAGCCGCTGCTTCACAGGTACAAGGAGGAAAGGAACAGAGAGCATCCTTTTCGTCCCATAGGCTTTTGAGTTTTGTGAAGAAGGAAGTGACTGAGTTGGTGCCCTGCTCACATTCATGTATGGCGTTCTCTATATGAAACAACAACACGGTATTAGTGTGAGAGAATCTCTCTTGCAATTCTAACCACATACCTCTAGCATCCCTGCAATGGATGACACTGCTCGAGATGTCCTTTGACATAGCTCCAAGCAACCAAGTTTTGACAAGGACGTTGCATCGATCCCATTGCAGTTGTTCATTAGGGTTGTGAGTCGGCCTTTTTAGGGTTCCATCAATAAACCCCTTCTTGTTTTTGATAGTGAGTGCCATGATCATTGACTGCACCCATGTCGTATAGTTGTCTTCCATCAGCGGTTGTGAAACAAGGACAGCGCCTGGTTGATCCGAATGATGAAGGAAAAGAGGATGATTGGAATTCTCCCATGGTTCTGAAGTCTTGGAAGAGTTCGAGCCCGTTCTGGGTTCAATGAGTCTCTGCTCTTCATTATCACCAGCCATGAGGTATTTGCTTGTATGAGTTTCTAGGTCCTCAAGAGCGATTGCTCTGATACCAAAAAGAAATTTATAATGGAAGTTGTTTTCACTACTATTTCTGCTTCAGCCGATATGGGAATATATATTGCACTCTTTTCTCTCTTTCTGCCTTTTTCTTTTCCTTTTGCAGGTTTTCATTTTCTTGTCTGCTACTTTCTTTGTCTCCTTCAATTAAGGAGGACTTGTCTTCTGCTACCTTGTCTGCTACTTTCTTTCACCTCAAATCAATCAGTTGTGATTCTTTCCCTCAATAATATGGTACCTCCTATGTTTTTGAATTTAGTTAGTGATGATTTTAGGCCAGTTTTCCTAATCTTCTTAACGGATGCAACTTGTTAGGATGAACTCAAAGGCGACCTTCCAACGGATTATTTAATTGGGTATGTGAATACTTCCTTTTGCTTTGCATACAGTAGATTGACAAAATGGCTTGAAGCTTACTTTTTAGTTAGATCCTTAATCCCTAATAAATTTAGATGCTTAATCCCCAATAAATTGATTAAGGATGAGAATCTTTATGATGTAGATTTATTGTTTTTTGAATGACATGTTGCTATTGTGATTTGTAGTACCAAGTTTCGAGACAAGATCATTCCGCATGCTATATCCTGGTATACATTTTCAGAGGATGATGATAGTGATTTTGGAGATGACAATGATGAAGAATGTGAGCGTTGCTCAAGATGGTAGATAAGAAAAAGGTACACATGTATATCTAATATGGTGCCATTCACTTTATATTGTTTGGATTAAAGTGCCGCAAATCATTGCTGACGTGCTTTCTTGATGGGTTTTTTGATTGTTTTGCAGTCGTAGAGGCTTCTTGAGAGTCCTTGATTTTTGGAATGTTGACATGGGCACATGGTTACCTCTGTTTTTACTCGTTACATTATGTTGGGTAATACCAAGTGAAGTCTTTTTTCAAAGATGACTTGGAGTTAATTTTTTTAGTCATTTAGTTCTTTAGTACTTCTAATTTTGTAATCAAGTTTCATGGATCATTCATGGAATTACCTTACTTGATCTTGTTAGGAAATCAGGCCATACTATAAGGCTTGTGTTTATGTTTATCTAGGTGAATTTCATTACCAGTTATCTCGATCATGACCTAATTTCAACCATATGCTTCTCAACCGTTATCTCAATCACGGTCTAAAGCTTGTGTTCATGTTTAGCTGCAGTTAACTACTGAGCTGTGAAAAATGACATAGATGGCAGCAATGATCACTCGAATACAAGTCCTTTCCCTAAAAGACACTACCCAGAAAAATAATTTGAAGTTACACCCCACACCAACATCAAGGTAGATGGTTGATGCTTCAATTACAAATACACATGTTCTAGCAGAAACTGTGAGCCATGTTGATGAAGGCAGAAGTAACTAAAATGAAGATCTGCAACTTCACCTCGACCCCCTAATGTGTAAAGAGAAGGAAAAAAATGTTTGTTTTCTCTGAACTTACACAAATAAATAATTGGATCCACAAAACTATCCACTGTATGTAAAAGTAAAACTACGAAGTTCCATAGCTGAAAGCCTGAAACTTCGACAGGAAACCAAGAAACCAAGCATTCATGCCATACAGCTTGAATTTGATGAACGAATTCAAGTACGTACGTCACATGAGAGCTGAAAACTCATGCCTACCTCAATATGAAATACTACATGCTCCATGGAGCAGCAAAATGTATCTATTCAATGCTGTATTTTAAAGCATTCTCCAAAGCAGAATGAAGTTTTGAAACTCTCCGTCAAAAGTAATGGCTCTAACTGAAATGATGGAATTCCACTGCCACTTCTTAGCTTCATACATCTCATTCCATGCTTGTATTATCTCATCAATCTTGAATCCTAGACCTGTAACAATAGCAAGTGAGCATAATGTCTGAAATAAGAAGAAGCCCCAGCGAGTCCAAACTTCTAACTGCGATTTCCAAGCATTCATGCCATACAGGTAGCCCCAATTTGAACTCCACAATGGATCGCTCGTAGACCATGGCGCCCCACAGCTTGGAAAGTGGTTTATATATTATCATTTAAATTGTGGTCACCTTCCAATGCATTATAATATGAGTGGTTTATGTACCATTTCTCAGCTTGGAAATGCTTCATTGCCTACTCTGTTTGACTCTTTCGTTGCGAATTTTTGGATCTATTTCTTACAAAGTTTTAGATTTTTCATCCCTAGAATATGTACGTAAAATGATCCATGAATCTTTCCATGTGATGTGATGCTTCAATGACACAGGAGGACACCGATATTGAATGAACTGCCACTCTGATTGGCATTTCTTCACCTGCATCACGATTCCTGTGATTCCTCGTGACAAAAACCAGCAAAGAAATGGAGGTTTAACAAACCATGATTACGATTTCAAAAGCTTTGTAAGCTCTTTGACATTAGAACAGATTTTGCGTGCAACTCCACATCACATTGTATTGAGTACACAAAATACAACTAAACTTGAGAATGTGATAACTTTTTCTCTTGACAAGCGATGATCACTACTTCAGCTCGGATACCTGCAATTCCTCAAAACAACCTGCAGAAAACAAAATGGGGGATTTCAATATCCTCACTGTTGTTAAACAGATGATGTGTCACTATATACTAATTAAACCAATATACTGCTGTATTTTCTTATTATGGATTAAAAATAGAGGAACTTACGCAGCGATGGTATCAAATTACCCTTTTTTGTTGCTGTTTTGGTCATAAACTTCCATTTATCCTTGAGATTAGCTGCAGTACGTGAACTGTGAAATCTATCTTTGTAAGCCTCACATATTTTCTCCCAGGGTATAGACTTTCTATTTGTGGTCCAAAATTCTTTCACTCCCTCCTGGAGCACAAAATACTTGGTTAGATTCTAACAGAGAAAACTGAAGAACTTGAACCTATCAGAAGAAACAGTTTCCGTATCCCATAGAAATCTGAGCTCAATTTAGTAAGGTCATTTCAATTATTTATACCTTGATCAATAATTACTTTGGACTTTATACGATATATCTATGCAAATCTCCTGAAAGAAGAGATTCTAAGAACATTTTAAACTGTTAGAAATAAATGAGTCAGCAAATGTAATGTTAAAAAGGCAAAGAATATAAAGGGTTTACTATAGTAAAATTTCTTTTCAGGATATCAAGTCTATTAGCATACAGTTGGTTTGAAATTGCATTGCTCTACAGTGCCTCAAGTGTGTGCCATGAATTAGTACATACTCTCATCAAGGGTACATAACATTTAGCCATTATAAGGATTGTTAACTTTGTCTCATAATCCAACCTTTTCCTACGTTATAAGAAGATGACATATCTTAGAAAACAGACATGTGAGTTTCTAATTGCTGCAACAAGTAAGGTCATCACTGTAGACAGAATTAGCTGATACTATTACAGATGATGAATCAATTGGCTGAGATACCTTTAAAGCTTGTTCCTCTTCCTTGGTCCATAATACTCTCCGTCTATCAAGAGATGCAAAGCTTGTGCTGCATGTCAGGAGAAACAATGAGTTATCAATTCGTAATTGCAGGAGAATGTGGAGCAACACATAACCAATCAGTAAAACAAACTCAGAAATCACCTCAAAGATTTTGGCAACTTTCTGGTTCCATTGTCCTCCTCCTCGGCCACCCTTTTACCAAGTCCTTCATCTCCATCTGACGTTCCTTGTATATCAGAAAGCCTCACTGTTAGCAGAGGCTCCACCACCAAAGGCTCTCTTTCCTCCTGTCTTTCTCCACCTTTAACATTCTCAAAATCCTGCCTTGCAGATACACCGCCATTCTCTTCATCATCGTCAACCTCCCTCCTCCTCTGCTCACTGTCTCCTTGGGTTGCCCTCAAAATCCAGTTGGTCAATTTAAGAGCGGATAGGTCTAACATTTTCTCTTTCTGCTTACACAAATGGCTTATCCACTTGTATGCACAATAAGGGCAGTAAAAGTTACCCATATCATCAAACTGAGGCTGCACCGTCATACACTCTTCATGAATAACAATTGGGCATCCATTCTCACAACAAACCAACAATCTGTTGGTTTCACTAGTACCCTCTTTACACTTGAGACACCACAAAACCCTCGCGTTGCCCTCCTCCTCTGATATCATTCTAACAATCCAACTACGTCAAAACCAATAATTAATCATGTAAAAGAGGACTCAGACGAACTCAACCGCAAACAAGAAAGGATTCAGTAGAAACAAACCTGAGAGCAAAATTACAGTCCCTGCTGTTTCTTTAGATGAGAGAAATCGCACAATTCCGAGACCCAGCTTCGACCTTTCTACGAGACTATGTAACACAAGGTATTTGGAATTGGGGGGTAGCAACAGTAGCGTGTTTCCATTTCCATATGATCCCTAAACAGAAATAGAAGCAAAGATTCCACTCTGTGACCCGCGAGGTATCTATGAAAAAGCGCTGGACTTCTGTTTGAATAACAGAACGGCCCAAATGATTTCCCTTTTGTTTGCTTACAGGGCCCAAAGAATCAATATTCAAATGGGGACTACATTAATCAATAGCTCTCCTGGTCAGTAGAGGAGACCAAAACCATGATTTTGTCACCATTGATTTAAAATAAAATAAATTAGCTATAAGTTTGAGTTGTTTCTTTTTTCGTCTTTTGATACAGATCTAGAAACTAACCCAGACAACTAGGTTGTGAGACATAAACAAACTTTACTTTCAAATCAAGTACTCTTCTTTTATCTGAGGGAAAAACTCACAAACAGTACATAAACTACGAGCCACTAATAACTTTCGTACCTCAACTTCAAAAAATATCATTTTGGTACCTGGACTTTTCACCCCGACCCAAGATTCATACCTGGGAACAGTAAAACCGTTAACGGGGTTAACTTTTCAAGGGTATAGTCGTTCTTTCACTGTTCATCTTCTCCAAACCTATCTCCTATCTCTATGCAATTCCAGATTTTTCATCTTCTTCTTCATACCTCAGTGAAAATGAGCATCAATTCATTTGCTTTAATGGGTTTTGTTCCAAAATTCATTTAGATTCTTGGGTATGTTTCTATTTCATTATTTGTATTAGTTCTTCCCCAATTTTCAAACTATCTGCAACACCAAAAACTCGTAGCAGAAGAAAAATCCAAATCATGAATTTGCACAATCCAGATTGGCCTTGACGTCATTTCTCCTCGCCGCTTCATCGAACTTCTCCTTCAGCCCCTTGAGAACTACAACACCACATCAAAACCAAATCACACAGAGTCAGCACAATCGGCGAGCTAAAAAAAAAAAAGTTAACGGAAGGTGAAGAGGTAGCTTGGATTACTGGATATGACCAAGGCGTTGACAGGAGGATTGAACATGGTGATGACGGCGACGCCGTCGCTTCCAACCTCCAAGGTGACCTTGACGCCCGCCATGGATCCACGAACCAGAAGCAACCTGGGGTTTTGTGATGAGGATAAGAAAATGGAGGAGAAAGCAAAAACGAAGATGATTGAGTATGAGATCACACTACTACGAGTATGGGTCTGTGTATAAATTTTCTATTTTGTTAATTATGCAAATTCATGATTGGGATTTTTCTTCTGCTATGAGTTTCTGGTGTTGCAAATAGTTTGAAAATTGGGGAAGAACTGAAGAACTAATACAAATAATGAAATAGAAACATACCCAAGAATCTAAATGAATTTTGGAACAAAACCCATCAAAGCAAACGAATTGATGCTCATTTTCACTGAGGTATGAAAAAGAAGATGAAAAATCTGGAATTGTAGAGATAGGAGAGAGGTTTGGAGAAGATGAACAGTGAAATGATGACTATACCCTTGAAAAGTTAACCCCGTTAACGGTTTTACTGTTCCCAGGTATGAATCTTGGGTCGGGGTGAAAAGTCCAGGTACCAAAATGATATTTTTTGAAATTGAGGTACGAAAGTTATTAGTGGCTCGTAGTTCAGGTACTGTTTGTGAGTTTTTCCCTTTATCTAAATATATATTTATTTTTTTAATTAGATTTTTATCTTTCAAATTGGCCTAACCTTTGGAATAATGCAAAATGATCCTTAACTAGATAAGTGCTACTTGAAGACTATCATAGTGGTCTCTCTTTCTTAGAAAGTAAGTGCATTATGGTACATTTATTCTCCATTGAAGTGAATTACAATCGCAAAGAAAACGTCAAATGGATACATACAAGTAGAAAATAATTTCCAAGCAGGCGTTGTTTCATCACATTATTAACATCAAATGGAGAAAATAAAATAGAAGAAGATTGATTCAGCTCGTTCTAACAGTCTCTATGGCAGCAACTAAATCATCAAATTTGGCCCCTGTCACTTCTTTTACAACCTTGTCATGCTTCAAAATCTTGAAAGTCGGAACCACCCTTATTCCAAGCTCCTTTGCCAATGGCTGCTAACAATAATCAAAATAAACATAAGATAGAGCACTGCCACCTGACAAGAATACTGGTGTCAATTAGAATTTCAACATGACAGATGACAAACCTTATTTTCTTGGTTACAATCAAGCTTCAAAAATATGACATCGTCATATTTCTGTGACAATTCTACATATTTTGGAGCTATAATCTTGCAAGGACCACACCTGCAGATCAAGATCAAAGGAAGGAATGAGAAATCAAGAGTAACTAATCTTAAGATATTAAGATATACCAAGAAGCATAAGCCGGGTGAGAAACTAAAACAGATGTAGTCATTGGTTTTCCTCATGCCTCTCCTGACATTCTTTGACCTGAATGATATCCATTTCTATTTTCCTTATGCTTCTCCATGTGTGGATCATAATCCCTATACAATCAAACTATGTAACACAATAACAATCCAAAACCACCGTATCAGGAATTCCAGAACCACCGAATCAAAGCTCAACATAATTATCAAAATAATAATATTGGAGTAATTTCATATAATCTAGTTGATAATAACAGCCACTCCATGATGTGATAATGATATAGAAGAAAGAAATTTGATCCAGCATGCTAAATATCATATTGTAAGATACCAAGATCCAATATTCAATAGCCTCCCAGTTCAATTTCATAGTTCATTATTGGAAGCTAACAAAGATCACAACTAAAATAGAGTCCTAGACCTCGACTAGTGAAAGACCAAAGCTCTCTTACTTCCGTCTTTCTATTTTTCATGTAAAAAACAAACTATACCATAAATGTACGCTATAGCCCCATATGTATGTATATACTAAAAAGATTTCATCGGCTAGACCTCTGAATTCAACTACTGCCTGTGCCTGGCTTGCGTTTGTGCTATCAAATTTGGCCAACTAGATGGAACCAAGCTGTAGTTGAAGTCACGAACTGATAGGGTACTTAAATAAGCAAGGAGAGCATGCATTATCATCATAAAGGACGGCATGACTTGGACTGGTGGTAACTTGGCAAATCGTGGATCAACAAGATATATGGTAAAATTTTCCAATGGTAACTGACATATATACAGTTTCAACAGCATATATGCAGAACCAATCAAATTAAATTACAAAGGGGCAATTTAGCATCTGAAAAATTAAGTAATTTTGCTTCCTTGAAATACTCATACTCAGACAGACATGGCCAAAACATTCTGAAAACTTTCGAGTGTCGAATTTTCTCAAGATCGAGCAGGAAGGTGAAAAAAAAAAGAGGAAAATAATGGGCGGGGGGAGAGAGCATGATGCATACCATTGGGTGTACATATCAAGGACGACGGTCTTGTCGCCGGCGGCATTGACGATTGGCCAGAAGGTGTCCTTGTCGACCTCGGTGACCTGGCCGACGGTGGCGGCAGTGTCCAAGCTAGACCTGACCGCAAAGGCCGTCTTCCGCCTCACCAAGCCCACCAAGCTAGAGCTAGAGCTAGAGCTAGAGCTTGAGCTTGAGCCTGAGCTTGAGCCTGAGCCTGAGCCTGAGCTTGAAATGGAAGAAGGGTAAGTGATCGGATGTTTCGACGGAGTGGAGCAGCAAATGGAGCGAAGAGGAGGGAGAGTGGCAGACTGGAGAAGAGCCATTATTGATTTCTGTGATGGAGAGCACTCCAGTTGCGCATCAGCCAGAAACAAATAAGAAAGAGATCCAGCCTCGTTTCAAAAGGACTGATTTACCCTTTGGTTCTGTGGGTTGTGCTGGGGATATCCGCTCCGCTTTTCGTCACTTCACAAAACTCCATTTGTGGATCAAGAACTAGCCAGCGCCTGGTAGTGGAAAGACAACACTGCCCCCTTCATTCGGGGCAGTTTTGCAATCGGAATTTAGTGTCGACATTAGTAAAAACAAAACTTTTTTAACAGGTGTCGACGATGTTATCGATATTTACTTAACTTGTATCAAAATTCAAAAGGCATTTTCCGTCTCTTGAAATGGTTTGTGGAAGCAAAATGAATTGCCCTGTGGCTTGGATCAGAAAGTTTATAGGGTTATTTTGGTAAACGAAAGACGTCGTCTGGGGGGTTTAATGGGTAACGAGTGGTGACTGTGGGTGAGGGACCTTTTGGTTTTGAGAAAGTGAAGGTCATCGTGAGTCATCGGATGCTATTTTGCAGCGGAATGAGGACCCCAACATGAGTAATTTTATCCACCTTGCATTCTATCTAGCGCGTACTCCACATAAATGGGAGAAGGCTGATCAAAATTAAAACCTTATTTGTCTCCTATTGGAATGAGTCGGTAGAATACAATTCTAATGACCATACAAAATTACAAACTATGAATTCGAGTGGTTTGAACTTTTTTTTTTTTTTTGAGGGAGAGGACGTCAATAGTAACCACACACACAAACCCATGAATTCGAGTGGTTTGAACTTTGAAGTTAATGTATAAATAGTGTCATAAAAAAAAACCTACTCCCTATAGAAAATAATATTACTTGGCCTCTTATGCTTTTTACACCTCCTATCAAATTTTCAAATATTAAATTTACTCACTAAACCTCACTAAAGCTGTTCCTCAAATAACCTCACTCATATAATTTGCAAACAAACCATTATCTTCAAAATAAAACACTTAGACATAAATCTCTTTTTCAATAAAAAAAAAAAAAAATCAAACACAAGGTATTGACTTTCAAAAATTAATTTCTAATCAACAAGAAAATAACATGAACTATTCTGTGATTTTTTTTAACTTTTTTTTTTTTAAAATGTTTTAGCTGTGCACAAAATAATGAAGATTAATAATTTTTTCTTAATGTTTATTTTTTTCTATTTTATGTACCTCATGATTAATTATTTAAATATTTGTTTAGTTTTTTTTAACTGCTAGCTAATTTTTTGTTTTATGCAAATATAATGGATCTAAGTCTGTCATAATATGATTTACTTTGTTTTCCCTCACCAATATGTGTTCAACATGTATATCATACATTTTTATGTCACATGATCTTAATCATAGTTTTAATTCTTATTAAATATATATGAATTCTTTAATGAGTATGTAGTGAAATTGGAAAATCAAAATAGATAAGGAAAATAATAAAAAATGCAATCTAATATTATTGAATTGGAAAATCTAGTGAAAATCAATATAATATTTTTTTTATACAATTATTGTCCTTAAAAGTCATTTTATAGTAGGTTATATATGTCATTTAATAGTTCATAATAGAGTGAGGTCAAGTGAGCAGATTTGAAGGTCCCAATAGAAACACTCTATTACTTGTCGTCATTTCACAAAAAATCAAACATATTATAACATTTGTTTTTCATTAATGATGGTAAAAAATTCAATTTTACAATAAATAAGGATTATAATTCATAGTGCTATTGCTATGTTATGATTAGAATGGTAAGGATCTGCAAAAACAAAAAAAATTCCCACAAAAAAAGTCTATCTCTGAAGAAACCCTAAAGCCGGCTACGGATCTTTCTGACTGGGAGATCGATCTCGTCCAGCGGCTCCTAGACGTCAGGACAGGCCTATAACCAGGCCGACGTTTATTTTCTATCAGACGGGTATTAGATGCTATTCAGAGCCGGCCCTGGGCATAGGCTCAACAGGCACAGGCCTAGGGCCCCCAGTTTGAAGGGCCCCAAAAAAATATAACTTCTATTAATATATATATATATATATATATGTAAAAAAAAAAATTATCTGGAATGTATTTTATTGTTTCATCGTTGTACGCCTGTAGCTCTGTACGTGACTTTTGTTCTTCTCTACTGCTGAATCTCTCTCGTTCTCACTTCTCAAACGAAACTTGTCGAGATAATTAAGTTTATCTTGCTCCAATACCATGCCTCTTCGGCTCTTTCTCCTGTTGAGGAGATAGAAGGAGACGAGTTCTTCTTCAGTTGGGTAGAAACGGAAGCCTGTTGTGAGTTCTTGATCCATTATTGAAGTCTTGTTTTATCTGATTATCTGTAGCTGGAGACGAGTTCTTTTTCAGTTGGGTAGAAGGGGACGAGTTCTTCAATTTTGTATATGGGTGATGATAATTGTCACGCCCCCAAATCCAAGGCCAATATTGTACTGAAATATGGCTCGTGAATTTGTGACGTGAGTCAAAACAAATACAATTTTCTTCTTGAATAAATCAACAAGAAGTAAAAGAAAATATATACATGTTTGAATAGTACTTTTATTAGAAAACTAATATCGGTAATATATTTACATAACCAAAGTTAAGCAAAATTCGAATCAGTACAGGTATTCACTAGAAATAGTAGTAGAAAAATATTATTTTATCTAGTAGGTTCATCCCGTTTCCCCAAGCATCTACTCAATACCTGAAAACAAGAAGGTGTAGCATCATGAGCAACACAAGCCCAGTAAGTACACAACTTACATTCTTATATTAATGTATCTTATAAGAAATCAAAACTGAACAACCAAGTTAAAATGTACTAAGAACCATTTAAGTTCATACGAATTCTTAAATATGTATACATATATACACACAATACACACACACATATATACAAATATATTCATTCGTGTGAATGGTTTGGTAATAAATCACATAGTCACATATTCTTATCAAACCAACAAATATTGTAGCATTAGTATGTGAAATAACATTAAAGCAACACATGCTTGATTTTCTTTTTACTAACACCTTCACATATTAAAAATATATCATAGATAGATATTTGATCAAAATAACATAAGTACACTTCTCTTTTTAGTGAATTTTCAGATTAACTGGTAACAAATCACAAATCCACGTGTTAGGGTCCGACGTACTATACCCAAAACACGGGAAAACCAGGTTGACTGGTATCAAATCATAAATCCACGTACTAGGGACCGACGTACTATTCCCAAAGTACGGGTAAGCCGCAGCATACCAAGGACACAACCAAGGCATGTATACTCAAAGTAAGCACCCTTCCTAAGAGTATAATAGTGCACTATCTATAGGGACTAGGGCCCAGGCTTAACGTCTCATAACACCAAAACACATTTACCAGTAATTCATTTAAGCACTGGGTTGTAGAAATCACTCGGCTTCACAATTGTACTTCTCAGACATAATCAAATTCACAAAATACAATCTTTATGATTTATAGATCGTATATATATGTATATGTACACACACATATAGATACATATATTTAGCAATAATCTCATATGAAAACATATGTAACATAATTGTATAACACAAATAAGTAAATTCACTTGCAAGCAACATAATAAAATAAATAAGCTTATACATAATTGAAATCAAGTAAAATAATAAAGCACAAACATTAAATGAGTAACTATACACAATTAATAAGCTTGTAAATAACTGAAATAAAGTAAAATAATAAAGTGCAAGCATTAAATAAGTATACACAATTTAACAAAATTATATTATAGTTAGTATTTCAGTTCTTATGTCCAAATCCATTGAAGTTCATCAACCATGTTCATGATTCTCCGATTAGAGTCATCAAACTTCAAAATGTGTTATATTGTCCATCACAAGTCCGAATTAGTCAAATGAGTACACCATTTCAAAGGATTTTTCACAAGGAATTCAATGGAATAAGTCATGTAGTCCAGATCAGAGGGATATAGTCCAGAAAGGGTGAAGAACCATAACAGTACAGAAACCGATATTTTTGATACTGACCTTTGATGTTTAAGTCTTTACGTACGGTGTATTTTACCATTAATTCTCAAACTTTCCAGATCACAAGTAGAGGTCCTAAGCTTCAAATTGATATAAAGTTTGTAGAAATCGGATAAGAAATGAGAGAGATATGAATTTTTGAAGTTGTGATGGCTGTATGAGATTTCCAGCGAGTTTAAAAGTTGAAAACTTTGATTAGCCATAACTTCTTCATTTCTTAACCTTTTTGAGTGATTCAAAAGCCTAAATTGAAGAACTTTTGATGAGGAATTTAATACTGTAATTATTTTTGACAAAACAGAATTTGTTATATACGAAAATACGGGTTTGCAGCAAAGCAGATCCTTTTCCATTTTATCATTGATTATGCAATTTGATAAATCTTAAAGACAAAAGAATATAGAAATGTAATCATGTACTTACTTAAGGAACTCAGAAGGTGAGGTGAAGATTTTGGTCTTGAAATCAAGCTTGGACTTCTTTGACAAAAAGGGAATTTCTTAAGAGAAATAGGATGAAGGATTTGTGTGAGAATCTTGAGTTTTTTCTCTTCAACTAAGGGAGTTTTTGATCAATTCTGCAATTGATCTTCAAGCTTGTAGGAAATATGATAGAGAGCATGTGTTTATATAGGCTAGGAGTATGCACTAGAAACCAATTCTCACCAAACTTAATTCACTAATTTAATTAAGACCAAAGTGGATAGTTAGGCCAAAAGTATAAACAAGAAAAATAATTAATAAGAAAGTAAAAGAAAAGAAATCAGCTGCTTGCTATATATATATATATATATATGTATGTATGTACACACACATCCATATAGATACACATTTACCCAATTAATAAGTAAAGAACTTTAGTGCTTTCTTAAGGTAAAAATAATAACAATAATTAGTACTAAAATGACATGCATCACAAAAATAATATAGATGAGAGTCTTGAGCTCAATAACAAAGTAAGATTTTTCGAATATAACTAATAATATAGTACTCTATAGTTGACACTAATTTTCGGGTTATTACAATAATTTTATGTTAAGTTTGTGTTTGGGTGGGGGAGGTAATTAAGTCTCTCGTTCTCCTTTTAATCTCGAGTTATTTGTTTGTGCTAGTCTTAGTAGTCTGAGACTACAAAACAATGAATTATGCAAACAACCAACTGGATTAATTAGTTACTGACTCCAATTTTATAGTTGAGATTAAAGAAAATTATTTTGATTTGCTGGCTGTCAATTGAAATTGAGTTTAATATTATGATAATGGTATTGTATCATTTGTATGGCAGTATTTCAATTGAAAATGAGTTTATATTGGTAGGGAGCCCCAATTTTTTTTCGCCTAGAGCCCCGGAAATCTCAGGGCCGGCTCTGATGCTATTGCTCGAGGAGTTTTACGGGGAGTTGTTTGGGTTAGAGTGGTGGCAAGATGGTCTTGGGTGCAAGTTTCAGTGGGTGTCTTTGAAGCGTAGTGGTTGTGGTGTATAGCAGCAGTCTGTGGCGGTGCAGATTCGTCGCGGTGGAGATTTTGTGGTGATGAGGTTTGGTGCCGACATGGTTCGTGGTGGTGTACAACACTGGACTGTGGAGGCACGTAACTGACGCGGTGTGGATCGTGGCGGGGCGAGCTGTGGCAGCACTGAGACAGTGTCGGCTTGGTGGCGTAGGTCGTGCCGGAGTGGGACGGTGCAACCTCAGTGGATGAAGAGATAGACATTGGGCCTGATCTGTTTTGTCAGACTTGGACCTAGACCTGGACCTCTTCTCTTGGAGCTCTTTGGGCTTCTGATTAGTTAATTTTTTCTTTCTAAATAATTCCCTATTTTTTAGGGAGCTATGAACTCTTGTGTTAGTATGGTGCCTATTTACTATGTCTGTTACATAGTTTATAGGCTTTCTTGAATAAGTAAGCATGAGATCCGTCAAATGAGTAGACCTAATCTATGTATCACTGTGGTACTACTACAAACTTTTTATTTACCCAAAGTCGGTAGAGGAAAGATATGTAATGGTCTATTCTAGCTTGAGTATATATATGATATTGACATGATATTCTTAAAAAAAAAAATGTCATGATTAGAATAAAACACCATGACATGTTTGAAAAAAAAAAATAAACGTATTGTTTTTCATCCATGATGGCCATAAATTCTTTTTTTATAATTTTTTTTTCATATGTACACGACGGACCCGTAAGAGTTTTTCTATTGGAACATCCAAATTTACTCACTTGACAAAACCTCCTGTCCAATTTTCAAATACTTACTCACTAAACCCCATTCAAGTTCCTGAAATAACCTCACTCATATAATTTGCAAACAAACTATTAATTACATATTCATTTCTTAATCAGATTACATAAATCTCTTATCCAATAAAAAAGAAAATCAAACACAAGGTATTAGGTTTCAAAAATTAATTTCTAATAAAAAAGAATGTTTTTTTTTTTTTTTTACTTTCTTTCTCTTTTAGTTGTGCGAAAAAAAAAAGTAATAATTATTTATTAATGTTTATTTATTTAATAGTTATTTTATTTTATTTATTTATTTATCATTATTATTATTATTATTATTTTGCAAATATAATGGATAGATTGGGATTCAGGTCATAATAGAATTTTTGTTCTCCCTCACCAATGTGCATTCAACACATATGATGATAGAAATTTTTATGTCACATGATATTGATTATAGTTTTAATTCTTATTAAATATATATAAATGTTTTAATGAGTATGTAGTGAAATTAGAAAATAAAAATAGATAAAGAAAATAATAAAGAATGCAATATAATACTATTGAATTGGAAAGTCTAGAGAAATTAAATATAATATTTTTTAGATATAATTATTGTCCTTAATAGTCATTTTATAGGATGTTATATATGTAATTTAATAATTCATAATAGAGTAAGGTCAACTAAACATATTTGGAGGTCTCAATAGAAACACTCGACCAGTAAATCGAAAATAATCTGCAATTTCCCTATATCCATGTTGTTGAATGGGGTCAACTAAATAATTATAGTTTACTAGTTTAGGTTTGTTGGGCCATGATTGGGAGGCTAGTCAATGTATACTTTTATTAGGAAAGGAGGGAAGTCAAGGGTGAGGAGACCAAGTTTGGCTCCAAAAACAACCGCGACAAATGAGTCCAGGGATTTAGAAAATCCAATAAAAATAAGCGTTTGCTATTTTCAAATTTCAATCGTTGAGACTTGAGACAGACAGATTCCCTCCTTAATTTGGCATACTGAAAAAGCGCAACTGTCTCCTGGCATTCTTCTTTATCCACCCAATCCAACTCGCCCATGAATTTTTCACAAAACCCACGTACGTACCCACATTTCTAATTTCATCCTCAAGAGTCGATCATTCTGGGTTTTGTCAGAAGCTGTTGCTGTTGTCGGGTCACGTCGCCGGATGTATAGCTAGCCAGCTTCAATAACAAACACATCTATCCAAACTGATCCAACCTTCCTTGTGCCGGATCGCATTGGTCAGTCTCGACTCTCGAGTATATATTGAAATGGAACCAAGAGGCCTAGGTGGTTTCGTTGCGGCGGCGTTGGTGGTGCTTGTTTCGGCATTGGTCGTCAATGTGTCCGGTAACTTGGTTTTCCCGGTGAGCCATAAGTTTAATGGTAGAGAGGGAGCGTCTTTGAGTGAACTTAAAGCCCATGATCATCGCCGTCACGCTAGATTTCTCGGGGCAGCCACCCAGAATGCTATCGATATAACTTTGGGCGGCAGCGGCAATCCTACTGGAAATGGGTACGTAACTAACTAATTCATTCAAAATTTCATTTTTCTTCTTTAAAATTACTTTTTTGTAATGGTCTCATTATCATTTCTTTTTTCTGTTCAAATTGTTGTACAAAAATGATCACTTTCATTACACTGCTTTAATTTAACGAAGGAATCAGGTCCTGTAGACGTTTGTACATATTAATAATCAGCATTATCTGTGCTGCATGCTGGGCACTTTCAAAGCTTTGGTTCTAGACTTCTAGTGTAAGCATCACGTTATTAAACGCGTTATTTTTAAGATTTTGAAACTGGTAAAGAACCAACATTATTGGGAGGGGTTGGTACCGCGTGAGGATGATGCATGTAGTTTTGGCTTTGGTGCTGATCGTGCTTAGTTAAAGCTTACATATTTGAATGTCTGATCAATTGGTTTCGATTAGTTAGTGTATAATTGATTGCAGGCTCTACTATGCTAAACTTGGGATTGGGAATCCTTCACACGACTATTACGTGCAAGTTGATACCGGAAGTGACCTACTTTGGGTGAGTTGCGCTGAGTGCGGCAAAGGCTGCCCTGACCATTCTGAAATCGATGGTGTTAAACTAACACTTTACGATCGAAACAGCTCTTCCACTTCAAAGGTAGTGACTTGTGGTGATAACTTTTGCACTTCCATACACAAAAAACAAAATCAAAGTCAAGTGTCCAACTGCAAGCCAGACGAGAAATGCACCTACCATATTGAATATGGAGACGGAAGTACAACTACCGGATACTATGTCAAGGATGATGTGCAATTTCAGAAAGCTACCGGAAACCTTCAAACATCCTCCACTAGTGGATCTGTAATATTGGGGTACGTGATCAATCACTGACTAGTTAGTTGCATGTAATCACTTGCATATCTCTTTAGTTTCATATTATGAAAGTAGCTGCCTGTGATTAGCTCTAAAGGACTACTCCTGATTGCGGAATGTACACATATAGGTGCGGGATTAAACAATCCGGCGGGCTAAATAACCCTCATACAGCAGTTTCCGGGTTAATTGGTTTTGGACAGGGAAATGCATCCATGCTTTCACAGCTAGTAGCCGCAGGAAAGGTGAGGAATAAATTTGCACATTGTTTGGATAACACGAAAAAAGGTGGTGGAATCTGGGCTATAGGAGAAGTGGTCGAACCCAAAATGAAGTACACATCACCTATCGTACCAAATCAGTACGCACTAGTGCACTACTACTATGTCACACTATTTATCTAATCTCTTAATTATGCTTTAATGGCAATTAACACTTTGATTACATATATGTTGGACGATCAGGGTTCATTACAATGTCGTGTTGGAGAAAATGGAGGTTGGAAGTGATGTTATTAAACTTCCTACTAGTGGTGGTGGTGTTTTTGATAAAATATTTGGCAGCAGTACTTCAGACCAAACTATGGCAATTTTTGACAGTGGGACAACATTGACTTACTTACCACCAGAGTTGCAGGAACAAATGGTGAAGAAGGTATCTGTGCTAATGTCATTTAGATTTAAGTTGTCGACTTGGTCTATAAATGTTACTTCAATTATCTCTTACATCCTTATTTTGATCAGATATTGGCTGCGGAGCCTGGATTGAAATTGAAAAAAATTGATGACAACGAGTTTACATGTTTCGAGTATTCCAAAAAGTAAGGCACTTTTCTAACAGCACTACTTATTCCTTCTTAATTATTGACTAATCGTATGTTCGTCTTGAGCTTAACGATGTACTTCTGCTGTCGGTTGATGCAGCATTGATGAAAAGTTTCCTATTGTTAAGTTCAGTTTCAAGAATTCCGCTTCATTATGGGTGTATCCTCATGATTATCTGTTCAATATGAAAGTAAGGGCTATGATGTTAGTAATTCTTTGTAACAAACAAGGAACCTTGGATAATGATTTCTTGATCAACTAACTGACTAATAATGACGTATTACATATAACACAGGAGGATCACTGGTGTCATGGTTGGATGCAATCTAAACCTGGATCAAAAACCGGCATTCTTCTGGGAGGTAAACATCACATAGATAATCTTAAAAATTTTGCTGCAGTATATATAAGCAATTCTATCCATTCATTGACATGCAATTGTTAATTTCCCTTGGCAGATATGATCCTTTCGAATAAGGTAGTCGTATACGATCTTGAAAAGCAGGTCCTTGGGTGGGCTGATCACAACTGTGAGTAGCTAGCATTGACTTGTGATTAACTTAAATGCTGATTCAACAGGTTGTAATATGGTTTTGGTGTTTGATGAATGTTAGGTTCTTCAAGCATAAAAGTGAAAGATGACCAGTCAGGGTCAGACTACTCTGTTCAGTACCACAATCTTGCTTCAGATGCTTCCAGCCTAAGACTACCAATGTCATTCGTGTTATTAGCAACCGCTGCTGCTACTGCTATGATGCAAATGACTTCTATATAAATCCATCGCTCTCATCTCACCTGGCTAGCTATTTATCCGGCCAACTAACGAAAATAGTACATAACACAACAGCCTTCATTCATTAGATGCCAGTGCACCATAAGCAAATCCATGATGCATATGCTTCTTGATGAGATTGATTCTAGTGGAAGTCTTTTATAATATCCACCATAATTCTGGGGCACATTTTCTTTAAGATGAGCTTGTTTGTACTCCGAAATATTTTACGAATTCTTGGGTACTACCTTGATTTCGATCTCAGATGTGATATATTGCTGATTATGATACAGTATTTATACAAGAAGATTGATATATAGAACAAGTAATACTTACAAGGTTGTTCTCAAAAGTTGTACAACAAAATAAACAAGTGCCAGGAACAGAGCAATTTGATACACATCTCTTTGGAAACCGTCGTCCCTTTGAAAGAACTGATCGAAATTCAATCAAAAGAAATAAAGAAATTTGATCAGTAAAGCGATAATAACTAACAAGCAAGTGACCTCAATTAATTTACTGTTTACCAGCTAGTGACTGACCTTAGTTGGATCACCATAAGGGTCTGGAAAAATGTCCATGTTCTGTTTTTCTGTTGGGAAGCGGTTGGAAAGACTTTTAACTGCATCAGTCAAGTCTTTTCCACCCTCAATTGTTGCAAACAGACGACGCGAGGTCCAGAAATAGGCTTGTGAAATGAATGAAGAAGCTGATAAATCCCAAAACTCTTCATGTCGAGTCACTTGGCCACTGATCTGATTCAGAGTGAATTGGGAGTTGATTTTTAGAATCAAATCTCCTCCTAGAATGTTCTTGGGCTTGCCTTTGATTGTCCATTTTATACTAAGCACCCTGGTCGATAACATGCTCATTTCTTGAACACTCTGCACACAAGTATATTAATTAATTAGCTAATTCACTACAGAGAATATATGTGATTAACTAATTAAGGAAGAATAAACTGTTTCATGAATTAGGAACATGGAGTGACTAACCACAGAAGGCTTCTCTAGTGCGGTGGTTATCCATAGTGGTCTCTTGTACTTGTCACGACCACTAAAACTTCTGACGGGGTCCTGAAATCACAAGTAAAATGGGGGATTACGCCAATTTTGAAATTAGGGAATGAACTAGTACGTATACATATTAGGTAGCTGACCTTGTATTGAACCGAAAGAGCAAAGGTTCCAAGGGCGCGATTGCCTTCCCGAAGCTCAAGGATGTCGCGGACAAGCTGTCGAGCAGTGGCCTCCACCAAGGGGCTGCTAATGCACTCAAACTCGTCGCAAAGCTCCCCAAAGTTCAAGCCATCCACAATTCTATCAGCCTCTGATCTTAGATATTCTTTATCAGAGGAAGAGGAGGAGGAGGAGGACAATTCAGTCCCACCCTGATCATTTGTTACTGCAATGTAATATATATCAAGCAATTTATCAGTGACCTAATTTACAAGTAGCTAGGTAGCAGCAGCTAGGTTCTTACCGCGCAGTAAAAAAGGGTGGTGGACATGGTGTGAATCTTGGGAGGAAGACGCAGTACTAAAAGGCTTGGAGTACTTGGAGATGAAAAATATAGATTTACTACTAGCAGCAGTAGTAGTTTTGCTTTCGCGGCGGCGAAGGCAGCAGCTGGTGGTAGTGGTTGTTGCTGCAAGGAGCGCAGTGAAAGTAGTAGCACTAGTACCAGTAGTGCAGCAGCTATTCATCATCATGATCATCATCATTTCTCCTACCCATATATAATATATTAATCCTCTGATACATTGCAGCCTCTTCTTGTTTAACTCATTTTTCTGGGTTTTCAATGTTTCCCTCTGGTTTTGGGATAAGGTTTGGGTAGCTTCTCTTCTCTGTGTGTAGGTGAGTGCGGCCACTTGTCATTTGGTGATTGGGTGAAAATGGGAGACCCACAGGCTCCGACCTTTCATGGCATTTCAGGCTGTCAGCTATTACATTCATAGATGACTACTCGTCTCACCTGATCGAGTTGATACCAACTGATCCAGTAGTCGCCCCTATATGTGTATTGTATGCAACATTAATATGGCCTCACGTTAATGTGGCTTTGAACATGTACACGCTTTCCTCATGAGCAAAAACTGGCCATGGATACATATAGAGGTAGTACGTTCATTAATTCAATTAATCAGCATATGCAAGTCATGATATTGTTTCCTTTACTTGTAAGAGTACGTACTACAAGCTAGGTTTCATTCATATTTTGGATGAGCGATTCAAATAAAAGCCGATCATGAAATTATTTTGTGTTTAGGACTTGAAAGTGTCCACTTTAATTACTAAGATAGGATTTACTTGTTACTAATATAATCAAGTCTCTATTTTTCTTTAAATCTTTTTTTTTTTTTTTTTTTTTTTTAAGAAAATAGATAATTTCATTCATTTATTCATGGTTAGAAGGCATGTATATCAAATGCTGTCTTACATCAAAATTATAAATGGTATAAGCTACGAAGCAAATGACATGTGACCCTCACTGCTAACACATTCGCTCATTTATAAGCCTAATCATATGAACACAAGTCCAAACTATCTAAATCCTTGTAATAGCAACCCTAGCCGCTTAGAGACTTCAATTGGTGTACAACTAGTGAAGCAAACTTAAATAGCAGGAGACCATATTCAGACGCTAAACCAAGAGACACTAGATAGTGTAATCGAACCAAACATCCTGCATAAATTCTCCAGGGTCCCAAATCCAAGCCCATAGGGAAATCTGACCCAACAGAAAATTGAATTGGACCCCACAGCAACCCAACCTTCTGAAAGCCAGATCTGATATGGACACCCAGCGCCGGGCACCCAGAGATGGCCGTCGTCCGTCAGCCACCCATAGTTTCGACTGCACCCAACAAAGCCACCAACCTCCCTGGATGAAGGATTCGATCAGCCAAGCCATCGACTCTGGGTCCCAAATCCAGATCTTCCATAGGGCTCGTGAGAACCGCATCCCACTGATCTGAAAACCCAAGAACAAGAAGCCCAGATTCAGTGCTTGAGCACAACCATCACAGCCGTCCGTATGCACCCACAGCAGCCACAATATCTGCCACCATAGCAAGATTCCGGTTCCTATGCCTCCATCGAAAATCTTCCAATCCCTATAAGAAGGGAGACGCCGCTCCAATCCGATCTCGGGTCTCCTCACCCAGCCTAAAAGAAGTCCCCGCCATGGTCGCCACCGGAAACTGAACCATTCTAAACAGCCTGTAATCCGCCCCTCCCCGAAACGAGGAAAGAGCCGATCAAAAGTCAGCCGCAATCGTAGAGTAAGTGGAGCCGACAAAGTCCTCCCTGGAAGCCACACCAAGAGGGCGGCGCTAGGGTTCGCCGAGGAAAGGCTCTCGACCCTCTCGACTCTCATTCGTTAATGATTTAGGATGTTGAGAAGTTTTTCTTTAAATCTCTTGTTTTACTTTGACAGTATCATATATAAATCAAGTCAATATAATTAAACTCTGTTGTAAAAGGAACATAGAAAGTGTTTCAGAAAATGGAGAGAGCTTTGCTTCTAAGAACTTGAGAGAGAGAGAGAGTTTAGATGCAGATAATAAGTGTAGTATTTTTTGTTTTTCATCTTCTTCCATGTATGAGAAATGGACTACATATGTAGTGGAAGACAAGGAACATATAGCCTAAAATCCTCCATAAAACAAGGACCCTTAAAGTCCTCCTTAAAACATGGATCCCCTAAAACTAGGAAAGAGGAAAGCATCTTCTAATATACAATAATTTACATGATATATCCATAATAATTTACAACACTCCCCCTTGGATATTTCAGGTCAATAGTGTTGCCTAGGCTGTGCGCTTTTAAGTTGTCTCGTCAAAAACCTTGCCAAGTAATAAAAACCCTGTGGGAAAAAACAACCTTGGTCGAAGGAGAAAAAGAGCACAACGCGCATGAGTGTGAAGTAGTAATATCACAGCTTCGGAGATAAGTGGAGTCTTCTTATCAGCATCAGAAGTAAGTAGCATGTCTACGAGAGGGATGCATTTAGAGTTGCTACACCAAAACCTTGCCCGGTAAACCCAGTGGGAAAAACCCGTGGTCGAAGGGAAAAGATGAGCAAATGCATATATGTTGAATCAAAAACATCTTCAGGATGGAGCGACCATACTAAAAATGTGCCTCGTTAAAACCTTGCCAGGTAATAAAACCCAGTGGGACAAAATAACCCTGGACGAAGGACAAAAGAGTACACGATGGTCAAGTGGGTATGCTTCTGGATACTCCCCCTGATTCAACTCCTCCTGAAAATTACATGTTAGGTAATTCAGATAATTTACGTAGACCAATACCTTGTACATGCTTCTGGAATGTAGATTTTGGTAGTGACTTAGTGAAGAGGTCTGCACGATTGTCTTCAGATCGAATCTACTTGACCTCAATCTTCTGATGCTCCTGTTGTTGCTGATTGAAGAAAAACTTTGGTGCAATATGTTTTGTGTTGTCTCCTTTGATGAAACCTGTCTTCATTTGCTCGATGCAAGCAGCATTATCCTCATGGATAGTGGTTGGTTCATCAGTGGTGGAATGCAGTCCACATGTGCTTTGAACATGCTTTGTGATGGCTCTCAACCATATACATTCACGTACTGCTTCGTGAAGAGCTAGAATCTCAGCATGATTCGAAGAGGTAGCAACAAGGGTCTGTTTTGTAGACCTCCAAGAAATTGCCGTATTCCCAATGGTAAAGACATAACCAGTTTGGGAACGCGCCTTGTGTGGGTCTGATAGATAGCCTGCATCAGCATATCCAACAAGGCGAGCATCATTCTGAGGATCAAGGGGGTTTGATCCATTTCTTGATGCATAGGGATAAAATAAGCCCATATCAATCGTACCTCTAAGATAACGAAAAATATCTTTTATACCATTCCAGTGGCGGCGTGTTGGTGCAGAGCTATATCTAGCTAACAAGTTCACATCGAATGGGATGTCCTGTCTAGGGCATTGAGCCAAGTACAATAATGCGCCTATTGCACTTAGATATGGGACTTCTGGCACCAATATCTCTTCGTTATCACCAGTAGAACAATACGGTTCTCTCTAGACTTCGGACGACCATGAGTGTGCTTGCTTTTATCCTGATTAAAGCATATTAACATCTTCTGGATGTAATTTGGTTGATGGACCAAAATTTCATCTGCACTTTGCTCGGGCTCCAGGTCGAGACAATAATTTGTTCTCCCAAGGGCTTTCATCTCAAATTCCGACTTCAGGTGCTTTGCAGTTTCCTTGATCTCTTCAGGAATATCAATCAAATTCATGTCTTTGACATAGACCGCCATAATTGCAAACCCGGAATTTGTTTCCTTAATAAACACGCATAGGCGTAGTTTATTATTCACATATCCCATCCCGATCAAAGATTCACTTAGACGGTTATACCACTTCCGTCTAGATTGTTTTAATCCATAAAGTGAACACCTCAAAACTAATGGAGAACACGTTCCGTGGTCTAGAACTATTTGCATTGGGTACCTTAAGTCCTTCAGGAACTTTCAGGTATATCTCTGTATTATGATCCCCCTAGAGATAAGTTATGACCACATTCATAAGCTGCATATTCAGTTTTTCAGAAACTACCGAACTGATAAGGTAGTGGAACGTTATGACGTTCATTACAGGAGAATACGCCTCCTCGTAATCAATCACAGGGCGTTGAGAAAATTCTTGCGCCACTAGACGAGCTTTGTGTATCACAATCTCATTTTTCTCATTACGCTTCCTTATAAATACCCATTTAAATTCTACAGGTTTAACATGGGGAGGTGTAGGAACAACAGGTCCAAAACACCTTTCTCTTTGTCAAGGAATCTAATTTGACCTGGATTGCTTATTTCCTTTTTGGCCAGTCGTTTCTTCGTTGACATTCATCAACGGAGCAAGGTTCGATTTCATCTCTTGTTTTAGTTTCGGTGGCCACCGCAAATACAAACACATCATCGATGATAATCTCATTCCAATTCCAAATCTCACAAAATTTACCGAGATTTCTCTATTCTCGGGAGTGGGTTCAAATGTTGGAGCGTCCCCCAACGTCGTCTCTTCTAGGACGGACCCATAATCCGGATTTATCTCGTGAGATGAATCAGTTTGAGATTGCGATGTCAAGAAGATTCATTTGTGCCGAGTTTACCCTCTTCTGGGGATAAGAATCTTTCGAACCTAATGGTCTACCTCACTTCTGGGCAGGGACATATGACTGGTTAGCCGCCATGGTCGTACCTCGTCCATCTGGGACGACATGTCATACGGGGACGTCTATCCTTACAGGCATATTTGCAGCAGGTATATGTGATCTGGTCACTTTAGCTAGATCAGAGAAAGCGTCTGGCATATTTTGGGCTATACTCTGTAGATCTAGAATTCTCCGCACTTCATTATCGCATTGTGCGGTTTGGGGATCGAGATGAGACATAGTGGGGACATTCCACGTCAATTCACGTCGTTCATCAGGAACGGTAACGTTCTTATCTCCCCCTAACGGCGGGAAGACTGCTCATCAAAGTGACAATCCATCCTTTGTTGAGGACCCAATTTTGTACGTTGTGGCGGCACAATTGGCACGAGGACTGCATACCCAAATGTGCGTAAGTGCGAAACGTCAGGTTCGTGCCCAGTCACCAGCTGTAACGCGGAGTAAGGTTGGGTAGTAGTGGGCCTCAACAGGACCAACATGGCTGCACGCAAGATTGCATAGCCCCACGCAAAAACTAGAAGCTTGGTGTTCATTACCAAGATTCTATTTACGAGACCATCTTGTGTGTGAACATAGAAAACTGTATGTTCAACATCAATCTCAAGGGATATGCAATAATCATCGAAAGACTTCGATGTAAACTCTCCGGCATTATCAAGTCTTATAGACTTTATGGGATAATCCGAGTGGTGAGCCACAATTTCATGATCTGGGCGAGAGTTTAGCAAAAGCAGCATTTTCTTGTGGACAATAGTGTAACATGTGATCACTTTGTCGATACATCAACCAAAACCATGAAATATTTAAATGGTCCGCATGGTGGTTGGATAGGTCCACAAATTTTCCTTGCATTCTGTGCAGAAAAATGGTGTGTGTATATATACTAGTCTTTGCACATGATGGTCTAGAGTTTAACGTTCCTAACGATCGAGCAAGTTTGGCATAATGTGTTACTAAACACAAGACCCTTATTCAGAAGGGGATGCCCGTGTGATAAGTTGAGGATACGGTGCATCATACTTTGACCTGGGTGTCCCAAATGGTCATGTCATAGCAAGTAGTTGCTCGAATAAGTTAGCTTCTAGCTAACAGATTTAAATTTCTCGAATATACGCTTCTGGCCGCATATTCAAAGGTTATGCAAAGATATTACACTCATTTTTCTCAGTGGTTTCAATCATGATAACCGTTGGCTCGAATATCCTTAAAACTCAATAACGTTCTTTTGGAACGTGGAGAATATAAGACCTTATTAATGGTAAATTCAATACCATTGGACAACATAAAGTGGACTATGCCATAGCCCACTATCAGGTTGGATCGTCCTGATGCAGTTGTCACAGAGGTATGAATAGGCAATAAGTTTGAAAATATCTCCGATCTGGGAGTATGGTGTGCATAATAGCACTGTTAGCCAGACAACAAACTTCTCCATAGAATATGCCTATTCATTTATTTAATTCAATGGATCACATGTATAAATAAATTTATTGAATTAAATATATTTGAACATAACCACATTTCTATAATCCAAAATAATTGAAAACATAAATCACCAAAATCTGAAGATGTTTCATTCATTAAGATGAAAATATGGCACAAGGGGCCAATTATATCCATGTCTTCGAGTTCTAATTCTCGGTATGTTTAGTAACTGCCTGAAAATCCATGATCTCTAGTGTGGAATTGATGGAAAATGACTCTTCAATAAAGTTGGTATTTCGAGTTCCACGACTGGCGTAATACTCATCTACTGCTTCGGCTATCGCACAGCAGGTGCGGGACCAACAGTCAATTCCTCCACATCGATGACAAAGATCATGCTAATTTTGGTGGCGACGAGCCAGACTAGTGTTCCTTTCAACTCGGGCTTGCTGAGCTAGGGCATCACAATTCTCACCACATGGGCCTTGGCCATGTGGAGCTGGATTACGTGCTCCTTGGCCTCTTGGGCCTTGGCCACCTAACTGACAGTCATATGGGTTATTTTATTTCTGCCAATCATGTCTTGCTTCAGGCAAGAAAATGGTCATTTGATGGTTAAAGCGCTCTTCCAGAGCGACCCAGAGAGTCTGTGCATCATCTTGATCGGATACTCAGCTTGGAGTGCTTTCTCCATATGTTTCTTTATGAAAATTATGGTACTCGCCTTAAAAGCCTCTCGGGCGACATTGTCAACATTGATTATTGATCTCATCTTCTTTGCAGTTAGATGAATTATCACATCTTGAGTCCACTTTAGATAGTTTCTTCTGGAAACCTCCAAAGCAACAAAGTCAAGTTTGTTGAGATTTGGCATTTCTTACAGGAAAGGAACAAATAATCTTAGTGCTTTGGGTAGTATCGTCCATAAGCAACTAATAGGAATTTCAGGTTCTATAACATGGTATGGAAAATCGGATTAAACATGTAAAATCTACTGGTTTTATCATGTGTGGTGAATTTATGAAGGAAACTTCAAGTTTCTTAAATGGCATTATCGAAACTACAGGTTCGATATGTGAATGAACTACTGGTTCATTTAGAACTTCTAATTCATTAGGTACCTGCATTTTCTACACATATATTCTAGTGCGAAAATTTAGACAAGTAACACAATAATATTGAATAGAGCAAATTGAAATAATATCTCACAAATTGAATAAATGGAAATCACAAATCAATTGAGATATTAATTGCATGCTAGTAATATAACATATTAATTGTCACACAATTATGTGAATAAATGCTTCTGGCAATTAATTACACATATGAAATATGGTGAATTTATTTACAATAGCCATAATGACATGCACATTGTCTGGGTTCAAATCTCAGTAGAATCAAATCATTTTTTCTTTTATTTGGTTCTGCTGGACCAAAGAAAGAGTGGGCTTGATAATAAACTCTACGGGGCTTAGCTGTGAGCTCGTGACCAAAGCTTTCATGCACTAGTCAAAGAGTGTGTGAGGCCTGCTGGGCTGCTAGGTCCTGCAGAGGGAGAGTAGGCCTGCTGGGCTCAAACTGGTCTTTGTCATGGCAACACATGGCGAGCTTCTGTTATGGTCTTGTAGCTTGGGCCTGAGCTTCTGGCTCGGGTTTGTTATTGTGGCTTTGGGCTTGATTTGAGCTTCTGACTCAACCACATTTAATATTCACAATTATAACATAACCAAATTCAATATATGTTATTACATCATAACGGAAACAAATTAATGCAGGGGTTATGTACCTAAGGAAATGGGTTCAAATCTCATTAATGCTTCTGACATTTCGTATAGGTAATAAATTGAGTAAATGCTTATCGCATAACTTTATGTAATAATCGCGTAATAATTTAGCCCATAATGCTTCTATCATAAGGAATTATAATGGCATAATTCAAATTAGTGTAACCAAAAAATTAAGTCCATAATGCTTCAACAAAAATCAAAAACATGATTGCAGCTTCTACTGAATAACAGTCGAAAGACGAACTGAAACATTAAGCAAAACTACCCAGAAAAATACGAAAATTTACAGAGATGCACTAAACACATAAGGGCTCCAGCATACAAAATTTGGTGAGTTTTGGAGTTGATTTACTATTTCAAATAAATACTGGAACACAGAGAACAGAAGGTAAAATGAAACAGCAAAATCGGTTTTTGTTTGGAAAAAACCTACTTGGTTGTAGAGCTGGTAGAGTGAAGATGATTGAAAGATGAACTGCCTCTTCTCTGCAACCCAAGTTATTCACCTCTCCTCTTGTCAATCTGCAATCCGAATCGTAGAGCTATTCGTGCTGATAACGTGTTGTAAAAGGAACATAGAAAGTGTTTCAGAAAATGGAGAGAGCTTTGCTTCTAAGAACTTGAGAGAGAGAGAGAGAGAGTTTAGATGCAGATAATAAGTGTAGTATTTTTTGTTTTTCATCTTCTTCCATGTATGAGAAATGGACTACATATGTAGTGGAAGACAAGGAACATATAGCCTAAAATCCTCCATAAAACAAGGACCCTTAAAGTCCTCCTTAAAACATGGATCCCCTAAAACTAGGAAAGAGGAAAGCATTTTCTAATATACAATAATTTACATGATATATCCATAATAATTTACAACAAACTCCATCATAAAAAGTGATTATTAAGATACCGATCGATATACGTACATAACAGTTTAATAATAATTCGTCTCTCGAACATTAATTAACACAAACTTAAAAGTAATAGTAATAAGATTATCAAATCAGACTTCATATTCAATAAGTATGTATTCCGGCCTATATAGCAAGTAGATGTAGTGCATTAAAGTCAAGAATACAATGGAAGACCTAGCTGCTCCTTTGAATTTTGTTATCTAATGTATGTTTGAGGTGCGAGGTAGACTTAGAACAAGTGCGTCTTGGTAGTGGATTAACAACTAATCTTTATCAAGCTCTAGAGTGATAGAGAGACAAGGAAGCTCCGGTCACTCCAACTCCATCTCCATCAACTTTGACTCAACTAATTTATTATTATAATATTAGATAAATTTGATAAGTATTTTAATTGTTATTTGTTTTTTATTTTTTATTTTATTTTATTTTGTTTGAAAAGGTTATTTGTTTTGAATAAGTAGATGTCCTAGTCTAGCTAATAGGAATTTGTTAGTGTTTACCAAATCTTCACGGAAATCTCATGAACTTAGGAGTTGTTAGTAGTAGTCATTTCAAATTTTCTGCCAACTAGTTTGTTTTGTAGGCTCTATTTATACAGAACTTCTATTCATATTGTTTAGTTTCTGTGTTGATAATCGAACAAGTAATTCAACTGCAGCGGGCATTTCCTTGCTTGCTAAAATTGAAGTTCACGCCCAGGCCAAGCCAGCTCATATATATGCAATAATGACAGTTGAACTTCCTCCGACCGATCCATTGTGTGTTTGTTTCTGTGAATTTCGATCACTCTTGGGATGTCTTGTTCACAACGGCAGCCGCTATATATCCGTATCGAAAATCCCAACACCACCTATCACTCTTTAACTCTATATAATATATGCATGGTCGTCCATATGTATCTGTCTAATTTCTCAATTTCATTGTTTGACCTAGCTACCTGCTTATATATATATATATATATATATATATATATATATATGGTATAATCAATTCAATTTCAATTTCAGTATCTATGCGACCTCCGGCCATCAATTCTAGTTTGACTCCAAAATTGTACCTTTTCTCTTGCCCTTCCTCCCCTTGCTCTCACATGCATTTCTTGTTTCTATATATAGCCCGGCCCGGGTTTCTTTCTTTTTGCGCAGCATTAATATAAAACCTCACTTGCTTGGCTTAATTTGCTTCTCAATTCTCATTCTCATTGGTTCTACCAAGTACCAACCAACCGCCCACTCTCTCTCTCTCTCTCTCTCCTCACACAAACCTCGTTTCTCAATTAAGCATCACCTCCAGCCATGGCGGGCATGGCCAGACCGTTGGCTACAATTCCCACCTGCTTCTCAATCATAATCATATGCTTAAGCTTGATAACAATGAGAATTGAGGCAGCCCCTCAAGGCTCTCTTGTCACCCAGCTTCCCGGCTTCAATGGCACTTTTCCGTCCAGCCACTATTCCGGGTAAGCAACCCGCTTGGTATATGTAATCTAGCCATATATATATGTGTTTTCTTCTTCATGTATTTGTATAGGTTAATTAAATGGGGTGGAATTAAAATCCAAAAATGATAATGAATGGTTGTGTGTGCTTGATTATGTGTATGTGTATGTAGATATGTAAGCATAGGCGCAAAGAATCTTTTCTACTACTTTGTAGTGTCAGAAGGGAGCCCCGCCGACGATCCTGTTGTCTTGTGGCTCAATGGCGGACCCGGCTGCTCTAGCTTTGACGGATTCGTCTACGAACACGGTACGCTACTCTATACCCGTATTTTTTCATACCTACACTTTCGTGTCTTTTCTTTTTCTCCCTCCACCAGTCCACCACTAGGCTTCACTCTTCAGTCTTCACTACTGCACCGTGTACTGTACTACTTGGACGTCCACATTCTTTCCAAATTGATTAATTAATTCCCCGGCCGATAGGCCGGTATGTTTATTTGAGTATTTATTTTGTCTTGTTCGAACTCAAGAGTTGCAAACTAATCGAAAAAAAAACTCTCAAGAGTTGCAAACTATGTTCTGAATTATTGAAACTCTATGTTGTACCTACTTAATTTATATATATATTATGTAATAATTGAATTTCTAGTTGCCTTGAACCGGAGTGCTGCCTATAGATAGATATAAGATATAAGAATGTTTGCAGTCAAAGTTAGATTAGCTGTGTGTGCAGCGTGCTACTTTAGCAAATGTGTGTAGTCATTATCATCTTGTCATTAATTTGGGGCCTATCAATTAGCTAGCTTACCTTACTTGGGTCACGCAGTCACGGATACCTGTTGAGAATTGTTCTATCATTGGATACAAATTAGGTGTATACCTATATTCAATTATATTGGTTTCACGTCTACGTCTTATGTAAGAGACCCCTTTCTATAATTGACTAACAGATTTTGGATCCAGTTAATCATATTTGACCTGATCTTTAACAGTGAAAAATCTCAAACTATGTTATATATATATATACCAAAATGTAGTACTATTATTTGTGAAATGATCAATACGTGTATTATTTGAATATTATACGAGAGTTTACTAACAAAGATATAGAATGCATGTTCATAGTAGTACACATATGGATATGAGCACGTACTTGTATGAATAGTTCATCATCTGTGATATTTAATTGGGTCGTTATTTATGTACATGTGCGTGCAGGGCCGTTCAATTTTGAACAAAAATCGAAAGGAGCATTGCCCACTTTACAACCTAATCCTTACAGCTGGTCCAAGGTATATGCATAAATTAAGTCTAAACAGGATTATCTTAATCCTTTAATGAATTATGTGGCAAGCAAGTTAGCTACAAGCTAGACTAATCAATTGAGACTGAATTTGTTTTAGGTTTCCAACATGCTGTATTTGGATTCTCCTGCTGGTGTTGGGTTTTCCTACTCAGAAGACCCAAGCCAATACGTAACCGGGGATCTTCAAACTGCTGCCGACACCCACGCCTTCCTCCTCAGCTGGTTTAAGCAGTACCCGGAGTTTCTTTCCAATCCCTTTTACATTTCCGGGGAGTCATATGCTGGAGTCTACGTCCCTACTCTTGCCTTTCAAGTTGCCACAGGTAACAAACAGTACTACGTAATTGTTTCTCTATCTCTATCATCAGTCGCTCGATATCCAGTCTTGCAAAAAGTACTGATCGATGATCGTATAACTACTGTATGTAGGTATTCAAAATGGAACAAAACCAGTTGTAAATCTCAAGGGTTACATGGTGGGGAATGGAGTCACAGACAGAAACTTTGATAACAATGCTCTTGTCCCTTTTGCTCATGGGATGGCCCTCATTTCAGATCAAATTTATGAGGTGCATTCGTGTTTGAGGCACAATTGTTACATCATATAATTAAATATTTGGCGCACGGCAATAAATATTCAAGTTGCCTATATGATATTAATGCAGGGAGTTATAGAAGAATGTGGGATCAACTACTCCAACTCATCTAGTGCCAAGTGCAACGAGAAACTTCATCTGGTTAGCGAGGTATAAATAACATCTACGATCAGTTCATTTGCTCAATCATTCAAGCCATTTTATTATGCTTGTAATTAACTTACTTAATTTAAGACGATGACAATTGATGTTGATTGTATATGTTTGTATTAGGCTCTTGGTGGACTAAATATCTACAACGTCCTTGAGCCTTGTTACCACAACCCTGGAACTGAATCAGGAAATGATACTTCTACAACAACCAAAAGCAGCAACTTACCCTTTAGCTTTCAGCAACTAGGCAAGTCGCCTGAGAAGCCTCTCGGAGTGAGAAAGAGGATGTTTGGCCGCGCTTGGCCTTATCAGATGTCTGTAGAAGATGGCTTAGTCCCTTTGTGGCCACAGCTAGCTGCTAAATCTAACTCACGCAGTGTTCCATGCTTTGTAAGTAATTCACAATTCTATGGTTGACATTCTTTTGCCTAGCTAAAATTAGCCAGATATCTCATACTCTCATATATTAATCTATAGATCGAGCACGTACTCACACTCTGTTTAAGCTTTTTATGTTAATCTGTAGAATGATGAAGTCGCAACTAAATGGCTGAACGACCCAGCAGTTAGGGAAGCAATTCATGCCAAGCCTGTAAGCTAATTAATTAGTACAACTATAACTATTCCATGAATCCTTTTGTTCCCTCATTGAAAGAGTTCAAATATATATGCAGGCAAGTGTGTCTGGTCCCTGGGAATTATGCTCGGATAGAATAAGTTATTATCATGATGCTGGAAGTATGATCCCTTACCACCGAAACCTTACAACCAAAGGATACAAAGCAATCATTTTCAGTGGAGACCATGATATGTGTGTGCCATATACTGGAAGCCAGGCGTGGACTAGCTCACTTGGGTATAAGGTTATAGACCAATGGAGGTCTTGGCTATCCAATGACCAAGTTGCAGGCTACTTGCAAGCATATGAAAACGACCTCACCTTTCTCACTGTCAAGGTCCGTATCTGTATAATACTCTATGCTTTACATCATTGTTTGCTTTGGTATAACTTTATTATTGTACTGCCAAGAAAATAGCTCTGCGTAGTTTGGTTTGTATATTCTGATGGAGTTTGTTTGATTTGTTATGGTGGCATTGGCGTGGGGACACAGGGAGCTGGACACACCGTCCCTGAATACAAGCCACGGGAGGCACTCGACTTCTACAGCCGCTGGTTGGCAGGAAAACCGATGTGATAGTATATATGACGGCATAGCATGGATAGCATGGCCGGTGACCGGGGAAGAAAAGACTTCCATTGAATCTTCTTTTTCATTTACGGCTATAATTAAACACAGCAGCCGCATTCATTCCATTTTTCATCATTTTCTCTTATTCTGTATGTTTGAAAAATATAGACAACTGATTTTTCACATCAATAACTGCAAACAGACATGTATCTTTGTAATAATGAAAAGGTTAATGCCAGCCACGACCACAAGCACAACCACAACCTCAAGGTTCAAGTTCATCCTTAGTCGTTCAACTTGCACCGAACTTCACAACCTACCCATACATTATCAGGAAAAAAGTGGCAGTCTACTGTCTAGCATCCATATATGTAAATGTAGAGGTGGGTGTCTCTGTCTATCACTATATGAGACTGACAATAAATGGTTACTATAACTCCTTCACCACAAGTGGAAACTCCTCATCCTGAATGCACCTTTCAAATTGAATTCCGAATGACAGGACAACAGCACATTTTCCCATTTATGAACAAATTGACATTCTATCAAGTGATTGAAAACAACACCCCAATCAGTCTCAATACCTCACCCGCCGCTACATATATATTATCTTCAACTCAAGAAATTTGAAAAATGCAGTAGTGGGAGAGCTAGCTTTCAGGATTCACTAGCAATGTAGCTAGTGTGGTCACTGACGGTCCTGATGCATGGAGCTAGGACTCATACTACATTATCCGATCTGGTTTTGAATCTTAATTGATTATGACAAGATATGGGCATATTATGGAAGCTTCATAAAAAGCCAAGAAAAAATCAGCTAGTTTTCACTCTTGGTATCTATCTATCAGCAAACTTCCAACTTGGATGCCAACTTGGATAGCACCCTAGCTACCAAAAAGATGCATTATACTTATCTTGGTCATGCACATTAATCTCCACCAATCACATCAATGAAAGTCGACGAATAAGCAACAATCCACAACAGAAGAAAAGCTAGCTAATTAGCTAAATATCTTCATTGCAAATGCAACTTCAAATGCAAATGGACCTAGTTAGAAACAACATTGCATCGCATTGCATCTCAAGAGGACAAGGGTAACCTTTCAAACTGCAACTAAGATGAGGCTTCATATCACAAGATTATTATCAACATAATACACATGAATTTGTTTCAAACAAATAAATAATAGGACGGAGAGTTGGATTTTACAAAAATTTCAATTCTACCCACAATAGAAAGGACAAATTTTCCCAGACATGCTAATATAGTCGGGAGGGCCCCCCTCTCCGGTCAAAATTTTAACTTTGATGGCCCTACAAATCACAATTGTGTTGAAGAAGAAGAAGAAAACAGAATTGGAGACAAGGAAAAGGAAGAAGAATATATATAAAAAAAAAATACAAAACAAATTTTGTGGAACAAGGGAAGATCAAACCTTGTTCCGGGCCTTCATGTCTTCTTTTCCAGGCACAAACCTTGGCAAAGTCAACAATGTGTTAACACGAGAAACTCCTTCCAGAGCAGACCACTCTATACCCGATTCCGAGTTAAGTTCCTCTGTGGCATTCTCCTTACTTCTCTCTTCCTCTTCATCTTCATCTTCTTTGTCTTGAAAAATCTCTTCCCCATTTCGGACAGTCCCTGAGCGGACCATAGAAGTTGGGACAGAGACATCTTCTTCATTCTCACTCCCAGCATTCACCTCATTCACTGCAGTAGGCTGCTCACTCAAGTTATTATTAGCAGCAGCTGATAAATTGTTTGTGTCTGAGTCGAGGTATAGGCAAACTACAGCACAGTCGTCTACTTTGGAAGTTGGGTATTTCTGTCTCCAGGCTCGAACTGCTGACTCAACCAGCGCTCGAGCTGCAGAGGAACGTGCAGGGGCTGATGCTATAATGTCTACCACTTCTTTGTTAGACAGAACATCCCAAATCTGCCAAAAAGTTTCAACTTTTTAGATTCAAAGAGCAGGGGAGAGAATTAGGAGGAGGAATATAGAGGAAGGGAAATCTAATATTGTTTTTGTAAGTGGATTCAAATTAGGTGGCTCCATACCCCATCTGTGGCTAAGACTATAAATTCATCCTTCTCAGTGAGACGCCAATAGGATAAATCAGGCACTGAGATCAGACCAAAATCCTTGAGGCAAAAGTCTCCAAAAGCCCGTGCCATGGCGAGACCAGGGGAGTCATTGTTTGGCAGCCAGACCCGACAAACCTCTGGTTCATCATGAAGAGCAAAAACACGTCCTCTACACTTCCGTATTCTTTCTGCTTCCGCTGTACAAAACAAAACAGAAACAGAAAGGGATCTAAGGATGCCACTATGATGACACAATGGATAACTCGTTCACAAGTATTTATTTATTCCATTACCAAATGATACGGGAGCTTTGGAGACCTTGATCTGACTGTTTAGTGTCAATACCTCCCTTTTCCAGTTAAAATTTTTAAGTGAATCTTGGTATATTGTAATATGGATTCAGAAACTAAGTGCGAAAGAAATAATACATGAACAATCACCGTGCTGGTGTTACAGACTCATATACTAACAGAAATCCTGAGTGTTTATAGACTGTCAATTCTGCATTGGATGTCCCGCGAAAGTACATTTACACAACAAGTCATCTTGACAAAAAAAAATTTCAAAAATTCAATGGCACCTCCAAGGCTCCAAGACAAATTTCTGCATCTTTGGAACATCATTGGATGCGTAAACCAGTTTTGAAGGACTCAGCAAAATCCATAACAAGAAAGGAGAAGGCCAATAGGAACTTAATTGGTGAAAACTGCAATTTCTAAATTGTAGAGCATATCCACTGAAATATGAGAGAATTCTATGTTTAGTGACAAAGGGAACAACAGCCCAGATAAGACACTTCTTTTCCTCTCTTTCTTTTGTGAATTGTGAACTTAATTAAACATGTTTCATGACAGAATTCATGTCGTCATGACGGTGGAAAATGCTAATATTGAATTTTTATGCATGAACATAAACCCAGAATATATATGGACACAGATGCATAACTAGCCCAAACACTTGCCTTCAAACCACAAACGATAGACAAAGAGAGTACCTGGAAGATTTGGTTTGAGATCCACAGTCAATTGAATTGCCAGTAGAGTGTTATCTTTATCTCTTGTGCACAGAACGGCTCTGGAGTCCCCAACATTTCCAACGATTATATCCCGACCCTGAGAAACATGCCAATACATGCATGATCAAGATCATTACCTCACAAAAACAAACACCAAATCGGGACTAGTTAAAGGATTATGAAGCCACCTGCTTAATTAGAGTTACTGCTGTTGTCCCACTACAAAAGCAATCGATACTTGGTTGTATTCGCAGTTCCCTGTCCATAACTTTGAAAGCTTTCAAGAACGACTCTTTCAGTGTCTGAAAGATCTCAGGGTGCTTTTCTGATTCCCCAGAATCAATGGAGGCCCTGAAATCTTCATCAACAGACGCAAATGCGGTATCATCTGAATTCAAGCTTCCTGCAGTATTAGGGCTGATCTCTTTGAGAACTTCCTCACTGTTTAAGTTCACTTCCCAGTGTGAGCTCAACTTGAGAGGAAGTGAATCCCTCACTCTCTTAGCAACCATATGACCATATGGACCATGGCCATCAAAAACGCCACAGAAAACTGTGTCTGTTCTTGAACCAAAATTCTGAAGAGCACATTAAGAAGAGTTAGGCACATAATACATAGCTCGAACTTGCAGTTAAAGTCACAGAAGATTTTCAAGATCAATGAACTTGGTAATTGAAGTCTAAACCCTTGTGTCAAGCAAACATATAGAATTAATAGATTATAACAGTTCAAGGTAAAAAGGCAGGCAGGTACATCAAACATTTAAGCTGAAAATCTTATACATTGCATATCGCAATGAAAAGAACAAAAACTAGCAATATCAGAAGAATGAATCTGCAAACCATAAAATAAAACAGTTTTTTTTATATAGCAATAAAAAGTATGAACAAAGCAGATTCATCTGTGGGAGCCTTCAATTACATAAACTGCTGGCTGGCAATTGACATACAAAAAAGCTACTTTATATATATATATATATATATATATATATATATATATATATATATATATATATATATATATATATATATATAAGTGGGAGATGAGTGAAAACAGGAATTAAGAAAGAGTAAAGGGGAAGAGATAGCTATAGCTAACCTCCCAAACAATCATGGCATCTTGGTTGGTTCCTTTCTTGCCCTGTTGAGTAAACAAAGAAGCAACTTCACTAGACCCATTAAGGAACATTCTCCCCGGAATCCTATGCAGCGCGGGGTCTTCCCGGCGGTGATCAAATGAAGAATTGCGGGATGCAGATTTCTTCTTGGAGCTCTTCCTCCGGCGGGAGGCGGCTCCCCAGCCAGGAGAGGCCGGCGAAGAACCGGCCATTGGGCTCCTGCTTTCTGCAGACAAGCAGGAACCCATTCTCAGGGCCCTGATTATGTTGAGTATGCACTCCAGACCAGCCGAGCAGTAACAACCCCTGTTCTCAATTGACGGATCCGCCACGCCTTCGAATTCAGGGGCTCCTTTGTGACCGCCAAAGGTCACTCACTCTCTTTTACACACAATCACAATCTTTCAACCATTCCAAAATCCAATTACAATTACAATTACAATCAGAAACCCAGAACTCACTTCATACCAACATGCACTTTTTCCTTCTTTTTCAGGAAATCAAGGCAAACACTGTTTATAACCTTTTCAAGGCCCAAAGCTAACAGCTGCCAAACATGAGATAAATATAAAGCAGATCTATAACCAAAAGCCTACCTTTTCATCACCTAATTCGACAAGAAATCTTGTAGTCTAAGAGTTTTGAGCAAGCTGATCGAATCGGATTGAGCTTGTGCTCCTCCTCACATCAATCAAGCTTCAATTCTCATAACATCCACAAGAAAGAAAGATGGGAAATTTGAGAGAGAGAGAGAGCTGAGCTGAGGGTGAGAAAGCAAAGATGGTTAATTTGGAGAGAATAGAAAAAAGAGAGAGAGAGAGAGAAAGGAAGAGGAAGAAGTGGGTAATAGAGCCAAATTTAGAGCAAGAAGAAATGAAAAAGACTTTTGAAATGTGAGAAATAATCGCAACCACCAACAGGAACAAACTGAAATTATATTGCAAAAAAACCCGCTCCTGTAATATGACCTGACTTTCTAGAGAGAGAAACAGACAAACGAAAAGTTCTTCTCTTTTGTAGAGAGAGAGAGAGAGCCTCTTCTTCTACATTCTACAATCTACAATAGAAATAGAGGTTGAATTTCTGTTATCTCCATCTATCACATTCACAGCCCAAGGGGCAGGGGCTTATATATATAAAAATGTACATGTTCAATGATGCATGCCATCATGTATGCATTCATTATTATTGGCAAAGAATGGAAATAACATAAAGAATGGAAATAACTTTGGTATGAATGGGATATGGAAAACTTTCGTATGAATGGGATAATTTTATCTTTACCCACTCATTATCTCAATCCATACATATGATATTCCTCAACTTCATCCCCTACCAGTACGAATACCATTTTCTCTACTATCCCATCAATAGCCGCACTTTATCATAATGCAGCTTAATTACATTTTATTTCTCTAAGAAAATAAAAAATTCTGGGTTCGTGTATGAAGGAGCGGTGAAAATGGAGCTTGGCAATAAGGATAAAATTGTGGATAAGAAATGACAATTAAAACTTTTGGATATAACAATATGCAGCTATTAGAAGTTGTCAATTAATTTTTTATTTAATTCCAACTATATATAGATGGATGTTGTTTTTATGATTTCTTAATTTAGTAATAGTGGGATTGCAAAGTAAATGCATGAGAAATTCTCGATCTTGTTGATGATTTGCATCGGATTCTCTCTGTACCAATTAATAGTGATGCATAGTGCAAAACACAAACATGCATGTTACTATTTACATTAACAGCTATGAAACACATCATCCTGTCCACTTTTTTAGAGTATCCTTGTCATTTCTACCTGGCAACTCTCCTCCTACTCCTGGGATACGCAGTACATGAATATAAATAGTATGACCCATATTGGCAATATTCATCGCATGCTTCCACTCCATTTATTTGTCTTTTTTTCTTTTTTTTTTTTCCTTTTGTAATTCTCAAAATGCTCTACAAGCACAGTACAGTAGAAAAAGATTTGTTCACAAATAGTTTCCCAGTAATTAAAGATCGAGATGAAATTAGATGAAAAGCAAGTTGCATTTACTAAAGAAGGAAATAGAAAAGGACTGTGATATATCAATCATGATGGAACCCAGCTGTATGCTAAAATGAAGTGTGTAACGACACTGATGATCGAGGACATGAACATCGATCATTATCAATCTAGCTATCTAGTTTCGAGCTCAACGTGATTTACGTGACCTGCAATATATAGCTATATATATATGATGAGAACTATATAAGATAATTCAATCTCCATGCATATGTACATATCTATATCGAGGATTGAGCAGTACATACCAACAAACTCTCAACTTTATTCAGTCAAATAGTCACATCACATCGTCATCGATTAACAATAATATTCACTTTACTAAATTCATTAACTATATATTAATTAGTCACATTTTGCATGCCTTAATTCTGTCCACAATGATGTTACTTTATTCTGTCCACAATGATGTTACTTTCCATCCCATTAAAACTAATTACATATGAGAATACAAACACAAACATATATACATAAAATTTAGTTTAAGGAATTAGATCACTCGTGTTACATTAAATTGTTAATAAAGTAGAAAAAATAGAACAAATTTCTATTTTAAATGCATGATTGGCATTTATTTATTGGACTTTCATTTTCGATCGATGTATAGCTAGATAACACTTGAACCTCTTATAAAAAAAATGCAATATATAAAAAGTTGCATAGAAAATGCACTTCGATTTTGACCTTTCTTGTGATATTCAAAATTGTTGGACTTGGTCCAGCAAAACGGCTAATCAGGCTGCTAATCATGTTGCCTGCTTAGCTCGCAAGAAGAAGTGTCTGGCTGATTGGATCATCCAGCCTCCTTCCTCTTTGTCTCGTATTGTCCTTTATGACACTATTCCTCCTCCTACTTAGTTTAGTTGCAGCCTTGTTTGTTAAGCAGACTTCTTGCTTTTGTATCTTTGCTTTCAGTTTGTTCCGTACATTTCTTGGTTTTTAAAGAATTCATTCATTGTCAAAAAAAAAAAAATAATAATAATAAATTGCTGGGGTCTCATCTTCATTCCCTTCAAACTCAATTGTAATAGTTAGTTCTCATTCTAAATATACTAAAGCCCGTGCCACTGTTCATAAGGGGTGAAGAGACGGTTTTACCCTTCATTTTTCCTAATTTACGGTTTGCCATTCTCAGTTCATCACTGTTCACACGAAAAGACGATTTTGCCCCTAGATTTTGATTGAAATTATAATCCTACCATATCCTTTCATTTTATTTATTTTTTTTATTTTTTTAAAGTAGAACAATTCTGTTTTGTATTTGTAAATTTCTACAAATGAATCATGAAAAAAAATTATTTTTTGTTGTATCCCATTTGTCGCTAATCTATTATTAACAACAAAACAAATCATATTCTAAGTAGTGCCGATGTTTTTTAGATTGCAAGTATTCATCTATTACATATGAAACTTGAAAAAAAAAAAAAAAAAAAAAACCCGCAGCATCGTGCGGGTCAATTTGCTAGTGAAAACAAGACTATATAATGGACTAAGTGTAAATATGTTTGGTTCCACCTTTTTCAACCCAGGCCTGTCCAAGCCAATCCTGGCCCAAGTGCATAGCCCAAACGTGTCCTAGCCTCAATGGAACAAGCAGATACATCTAGCAACAAACTGTTCATTGTTCAATTTAAATGGTCTAAGTTAGAAATGTTAAATGCAAAACTGATATATATGTTTCATTATTTCACTCTATATTTATGCGTATCTGCTAATTCAATTAAGCTCATAAAGCAACACTAGTACTCAGTACATTTCAAATATAGAAGATATCCCAATATACAGCTACCAAACACATGAGAATAAACAAAGGATTCGATCTAAAAAGGCTTGTGTTTCCAATAGAGGGTCAATAGCATTATGGAAAGAAAGGAATTGCAATAACTTTCAATTCATTTCTCTTCCTAGTGCTTATTCCCTTGGATTCAGTCATGTCAAGCTCTTGTGGGTGTGTCCCATTTGGGAGTTTCCAGTTGAAGAAGTAGAGCAACTGAGAAAGTGCAATCTCAATAGCAACAGTTTCAAATGAAATGCCCAGACACACTCTCTTACCAACTCCAAATGGAATGAATTCAAAGTCGGACCCTTTAAAATCAATGGAAGAATCTTGAAACCTCTCAAGCTCAAAGCAATCATGTGAGCCCCGGAAAAATGTATCGAGCTTACCGAAGATCGTGCGATAAATTATTCAACGATCTCGATAATCATCCAAGTGCCCGAGAATATTTTCAAAAATTTTCATAAGCTGAAATCCTCGATTTAGAGTTGGACAATAAAGTATACGTCACGATGAGTTCGTGGGAATTTTTGGGAAATTTTCCGGTTACCCGAGCTATTTATAGCGATTTTCCTAAGTGGTGGAATTTTAAAAATAAATAAATTAAAGAAATAGGATTTTCTGCGGTGCAATCCTAGCCGTTGATCTACCCACCGCTTCATCCTAGCCCTTGAAATAATATGGAATTTAGGGTATTTATACCCTTTGATCAAATGAAGGCTCCATATTGCTCTAGAGCAACCAAGCAGCCTCGAGTTCTCTCGACCCATCCTCGAGACTCGGCTACCCGATCGCTAGACCCGGCCACAACTCCGGCGTCCGGCCACCTCACGACGGAGAACCGCCTGCAATGGCTTCCTCTCCTCTTTGCCAACGTCATCCTGGGGTCAGATCGTTCAACCGGCAGCTCTGGAGCGAGAATCGACGCCGTGAAGCTTCGCGTTTTCCGGCGAGTTTCTGCAAATTCCGGCGACCGATTAAGCTGCATGTGGTATGAAAACTCATTCCCTCGTCGTTCTCTACACGTTAGACTAATTGGTTTTCCAATTCGAACGATTTTGACTCATTGGGTTTCTGGGTTACCTTCTGCTCCGCTGTGTTCTTCGACGCCAGCAACTTCTCTGGCCTTCCTGGGCTTCGTTTCTTGCTCAGCTACACCTCTAGGTCAATAATCAAGAAGCTTGTTGAGTAGAGGCGTGAATATCATCAGTTCATCACCATCCTCGTCTCGGCAGTGAGTTGTGGGAACTAAGTTTGGGTCGATTGAAGTAGATTTCCGATTTACAAAGGTATTGTTTGGCTCCAAAACCAGTTGGCTTGCAAACTGTCTCTTTTGAGCAAGTGATTGCGCAGGCGTGCCAGCACCGCGGGGTGCAGTCGTTGGGGTAGTCCCTTGACCTGACTTCTTCTTCAAGCGCTGTGGACGAGGAGAGCACCAACCTCGTCACAGGGTTCTTCTCTAGCCTTTCGGAAAAGGACTTTTGCCTTACGGATAAGGACTTTGGTTGTGGTCTCTTGCGTTCACCGAATCGATACTTAGTGTTGTAGACTAAGCAGAGCAATCACTGGGAAGTTGGGAGAAGCACGAGGTTGCGCTAAAGCGTGACTTTAGCTTCACTGGGTTGCGAGGGCGTTACCCTTGTTTCGCTGGTAGTAACGGTGGCGGTTGCGCTCGCAGTCGGCTCCTGGGGAGACTAGGACTGGAAGTACGGTCGCCGGGTTGGTCTGGTGATGCTAGCAGTCGGCTCTTGGGGAGACTGGGACTGGATCGCGGTCACCGGGTTTCAACGAGGTTGAAGGCTTGCTCCTGGGAGGCTTTGTAATCGCTAGGATTGATTGATTTGAGAGAGGTCTTTAATCTGTCCTCGAAACCTGGTATATATACCTAGGGTTTCGACCGCTTCTTGTCGTAGAAGGATTATTGACTGGAGTTTCCTAGTCAATCTCTATTACTTGATTCCAATAGGACTTCGCTCTCCTCATGGATTCCGGAATAGGCGGAGTCGTAACCCAAAACCAAGTATGTTTATTTTTGGGCCGCAGGTATCGGCCCGCTGTGCTAGATCCACTGAAGGATATTGCCAAAATTACTTTTGGGCTCAAACATTGCCCCCCAGGCCTCGAAATCAGGCCCATGAAAGTGTAACTGATTGAAGGGGACTAAAACGACGCGTTCGATGCTCGAAACGATGTCATTAATGAGGGTTGCGTCTTTTCACTCGCGAAACGCCTTTTTGTCGCATCGTTTCCCTCACAAAATCTCTTATTTAAATCCGCAGCCACTTCAGACCTGTCACATCAGAAACTCTTTTAGTCTCCTAAACCCAGAAACCCTCATTGGCACACATCTTCCTTTTCGAAACCCAGAAATGGCTCCCCCGAAAAAGATGGTTATCGACCAAGAAGAAGAACTGAATGAACAGGCTGCACGCTCTTGGGGAACTGGGATTGGTGCCAGCCTGATTCTCCAGACCACCATCCAAAGACCTCTGCTCCTCCGACTCTCGAATAACCATGCCGGACTGGGTCCAACGCCGCGAGATGCTTTCCCGGCCGACGCTATCGCCTTTTATGGCTTACCTGTTCGCCGCCCCATCCCGGTCCTCCGAAGGACTCCTGGGGATTTTACCAGTTGGAGTGCCCTTAACCACCGATCAAAAATAGGGCATTGGCCATCCTCCATCAGTGCGGAAGAGCTGTCTTGGTACCGGGAAGCACGCGCTCGAGATCTAGCCCGCTGGAACGCAACAGGTATCACCCATACTATCGATCTTTGTTTTTGTCTTCCGCGCGGTGGCAATCGTTCGCCACTCGCTGCCTTTCTTTGTTTCTGGAACACTGCTACCAACACCTTTGATTTTCGATTTGGCCAAATGAGTGTCACTTTATTGGACATTCTCACCATTACTGGCCTACCCATTGATGGTGAACCCTATCTGCATGGCCAATTCGACTCTGATACTTTCACCTCCACCATGGCCCAACATGGTCGCGGCGCCCATAGCAGCTCCTATCCGCGGTGGCTGGCCTATTACCGCCAGGAGCACAATGCGACTGGCGGGATTGCATTCTTGGAGTACTGGCTCTGTAAATTTATTTTCTGCACTTCCTCCTGTAAGCCCACTGGTGCCTGGACTTCTCTGGCGATGGCCCTCTACAACGGCCACCGTGTGGGACTAGGACAACCAATATTAGGTGCCCTCTACCGTACTTTGTATCAAGCCACAATGCATCCCTTTGAGACTAGCATTTCTGGCCCCTTTTGGATCCTTGACTTCTGGATTCAAATTTACTTTCCATACTTTCGTCGCGACGACATCCCATTACTTCCGCCTACTGACCAACTCTTGGGTCGATGGCTCAGTCGCGGCGAAAGGTACACATCCCCTCCTTATTTTGAGTGCTTCACATACTTGTACTTTCTGCACGAGATGCCGTACTGCGACTTAGTGCTGAGTAGAAGATTCCCAGCTCCGCTTGAACATGGATTCCTCCCTAGCGCCTCTCGCTACAGTGATCGCGCGCGCTTGGCTTTTCGCCGCGCGATCTCCTGTTCCGACATCAGGATTGCCGCTGACGAACTCAGTTATGAGCTCTACGCTCCCAACCATTTCGCTCGTCAACTTGGTCTTGTCCAATTAGTGCCATTCCCTCTGTATGATGCTTGGAACTACAACACTTCTTGGCGTAGAATTGGGCCCCTTTCTGGGCCTCCGCCAGCACAAAGCACGCTCGCGCTGGTTGATCTTCCTGACTGGGCCAAAGAGATTGACTCTGTGGACGCGACTGAGGAAGGATATGATGCATGGTGGGCAGAAGTCTCTGTTAACTGCTGGCGGCAACAGCATGATGAGGTATTCGCTGCCATCTTCGGTGAACTGCGATATCCCTACGCCGCCGACGTTGATCAACTTGCTCGCATCCCTGAAGACGCTGCACAAGCTCCTCCTCCTGCTGCTGAACCGGCTCCGCGATCCGCGCGAGCCCCACGTCAGGCCCAAACTGGTATCGTAATCCGCGAACCCCTTCAAGAGGTAACTAATCTTGAATCATGTTTTGTCCCTTTTGTTCTTTTATCCCTCCCCTTTTAAATTCAAACTTTGCTTTTCCAGGGGAACGCGCCACTTTCTGGCAGTCGCGCAGCCAACGCTTCCCAAGCCGCTGGCCAGTCTGGGAAGCAAAAGGCAGTCATGATAGAGCCTGAGGACAAAGAATCCTCCTCTGATGACGATGACATGCAAACGGTGAGAGCCCGCTGTTTGTACAAATCATGCTTTCTTTACGAGTCATACCTAATCCCCTGCCTCTAACAGATCGCAGCTCTCTCGGCTCGGAAGCGCGCTCGTTCTGATCCTCGAACTGACCTGTGGGCAGAGGATGAACCAATCGCTGACCGGCTGGTAAGACCCAAGCACACTAAGCACTTGTTAGAAATTTCTTTTCATTCTGCGTGACTCTGTAACAATCCTCATTTGCAGGTTCGCCACAGGTCCTCGAGACATGCTGAAGAAGGATCTTCAACTGTTGGTGAAGGCACATCTGCTTCCCAAGCTCCAGCGCCAACTGTTGTGAACCACTCTCCAACTCCTGCGGGCGCTGTAGATAATGCACAATTGGCCTCGATACCAGTGCAGATCATAGATGACAGCTCGCCGGAGGCTGAAAATAGAGTACTGCTATTGGATGCACCTCGCGAAGAACCAAGCGACGTTCCTGTCCTGGAACAGACAGCGCCTGACTCAATTCCTGTTCCCAGCGAAGCTAGCCCAGAGACAATGCTAGCGATCATTGTGTATGAGCCCCCAATCGAAGAGGTATTCCCCCTAACCAACTATTTCATCATTATTTCCTGGTTCAAGTATTCTGATAATGTCTTCTTCCAGGCTCCAAATGTCGTTGGAACTGGGGACGATGTAATCGGAGCAGTAGAAGCAGAAGCTGCTGAGCCTGTTCCTAACGTGGTTGATCAGGAACTTCCTCCCCCTGCCCCCCAAGTCGCTGAAGCTGAAGAATTGGAAAACCTTCCTGAACCAACGCCGGAGGTACCTGAACCAGTGCCAGAAGTACCTATCGCTGAACCTCCTGAGGCCCCTGTCGCTGAGCCTCCCACTCCCTCTACTTTGGAAAGGTTAGCTCGTGTACTTGAAGTGACCCCCCCTGGGGTTGTAGATGAAGTCAGAGAAGGTCTTCGCCGCTTCCTGGGCCCTGATATCTTGATTCCTGGTGCGCCTGTGAGGGTCCTAGAATACTTGAGGGTGCTCCTCCGCGAGGGAGCCATCACTGATGAACAATTCCAGGAAATCGATCAACTGTTGCAGGATCTTCCTCAAGGGCTCAACGAGCGGGCAGTCGCGAATGCGCAAGCCAGGCAGACCGAAATGCATTATCAGAATCTTACTCAGCAAACGGAGACCGCGCGCGACTTCTTGGGTGACCAAGCTAACCTCATCAGGGAACTGACGCTCGAGAGGAACCACTTGAGGTCCCAAATTCAGGCCTTTCAAGCCCGGTTAACCGATGTTACTGCTATGCTCGTTCATGCAGAGCCTCAGTTGGAACAACCCCTCGCTGCTCTCGAGACGCTATCCCAGGAACTGGCTCAGGCACGCGTGGCAGCCCAACAAGCCGCACAAGCTGCTGCGGATGCCAGTTTTCGTTTGGACGAACTCTTCCTTCGCCTGACCCATGCAGGCGAAGACTTTTGGGCCCCTAGAATTAGGCCCATATTTTGTATGAACAATATTATTATTATTATTAACTTACTATTTAGCCCACTTTGCTTGGCCCAAATAATAACTTATTCTCTCAAACGGTTCAACGCTTTAAGTTGCCTTTATTGCTTTAAAACCGTTTGAAAAGACTGAAAAGATAATCTCGAAACGGAGCGGTTACCTCCTTGGAGACTGCTCCGTCTCCCACGCGCTTTCAATTATCTTCATTTTCGAGATCTTAGCATTTAACTCCGATTGATACGCTCATTGATGGCGATGAGAATATCACAACTAACCATCGTACAGTCAAAGCCACTGAGACTGGCACTATAAATACCTGCACTCTGGGGAGAAGATATACACAAACGAATATGGGTTTCCCAGAGATAGCAACAAAATCTCTACTTCTCTTCCTCTAGTTTCTACAATCTTCTCCTCACGATATTAGCCTTAGCCTCAAATTCCTAGGCCTTATGGCTTAACCTCAATACCTGGGTAGGTCTTATGGCCTAACCTCAGGTCCAACCTCATGTCTTTGGTCTCTGGAAGTCGCGGTGAAACCACCGGTTTCATTTAGACCAAAGAACATGTGATGCTCCCGTAGCGGCGGAACAAGATTCTGAGGGGTCTCCTCTCTCAGATTGCCCGCGTGGAGCAGGAGGAAGAAGGGTGGAAGACCAATATGGGTCGCCTGTTCTTGCTCCGTCGCCTGCCTCCAGGGTCTGACTGCGTGACTTATGTTTTTCCCCTGGAGGTAGATGTGGTTGTGAGTCGCGCTTCTCTGTGAAGACCATCTCCATCCTGGAGGATAATCCTTCCCAAAAGGGTTGCGATGGATTATTTCCTTCCTTTTTGGTCCGGTACAGACGGTGGCGGCTTGCAACTCAAAGCAGAGGAGGCATGTGGGTGAAGAGAGGGAGAGTAGGAATGCCCGAGCACAACCCCTTTGCTGCCAGAAGATCCAGAAACTCTCAGTAGATCTGTAACTTTATGGTTTTTACTCTAAGCCACTTCTGGCCTTGTAAACCGCAAATGTAATTATTTTGATTTGCACTTTGTACTGCTTTTGGCCGCAAAGCCACTTTATGAATGAAAGTTTTTAACACTTTTTTGCAAATCAAAGTATAAAATAAGGCCTCAGGTATAGGCCATTACATGCATTCTTAACACCATAATGTCAAAGAAAAGAAACATTGAAATTGAAATTTGAAATATTTGAACGAAAAGCCTCAAATAAGGCCTGAATGAACGAAAAAGGCCTCAGGTATAAGGCCTCAATGTACAGAGTGTTGCCCCCCTAGTATGCGTAGGTGAAGCAAGTACAGGATACTAAGGCCACAGGAAAGGCCTGAATGTGGACGAAGCGAACCTGGGTAGACTAAGGTTGCCCCCCTGTCTGAGAAAGAGGTTGATCCGGTGGATCGTCAAACTCCCAAACACTAGGGTAATATTTCTTCAGGAAACGCCCGTTAATGGGATTGCGGTGGAGGCCGCCATCCAAATCTTTGAGGTGAAAGGCCCCGCGCTCCAGAATGCGATGAACAACGAAGGGTCCTTCCCATCGCGGAGTCCATTTACCGCGACCGGTCAACTTCTCGCCAAAAGGCAAAACAGCCTTCCAAACCAAATCACCCTCTTTGTAACTACGACCACGTGTCCTCTTGTCATAGGCGCGAGCAATCCTCTGTTTTTCCAAGACCAAGTTGTCCAAAGCTGCCAAGCGTTGCTCGCTGAGATCTTCGTGTTCTTGCCACATCGCCTGAACATAATCTTCCCCGATCAAGTGATGCTGATCTTGGACGCGCAAAGATTGGACGTTGAGTTCCAAAGGTAAGACCGCATCATGGCCGAACATTAGCGCATAGGGGGTTGTAGCAGTGGGATTCCTCTTGGAGGTACGATACGCCCATAAGGTTTCATACAGCGTATCGTGCCACTGTCTGGGGTTTTCAACCAGCATCTTCTTGAGCAAGGTGATAATAATCTTGTTACTGGCCTCTGCTTGACCATTGGATTGGGCATAATATGGTGTGCTGTGGACAAACTGAATACCCAACTCATTGACAAGCGTCTCTACATCACCGCCCATAAACGCTGCCCCCCTGTCTTAGACCAACACTTCCGGGATACCAAACCTGCAAATAATATTCTGAAAGATAAACTGACGAATGGTAGCGCCGGAAGCCTCCTTCAATGGTTCAGCTTCAACCCACTTTGTGAAGAAATCAGTGGCCACGATGATGAACTTATGCTGGAGCGAAGAGTGAGGGTGAATCATCCCAATCAAATCCAAAGCCCAGCCTCGTGCAGGCCAAGGCTTAATAATGGGTTGCATGGGAATATTGGGAATGTGCTGCACCGGACCATGCGCCTGACAGTCTTGGCAGCCTTTCGCAAATGCGATACAATCTTTCAAAATGCTAGGCCAATAAAACCCATGTCTTCTGATAAGCCAACGCATCTTGGGGCCCGCTTGATGGGCTCCACATACTCCTGTGTGCGCTTCGCGCATTAATCGTTTTGCTTCGCGGCCATAGACACATCTAAAGTCTACGCCATCTTCTCCACGTTGTCGCAGCTCATCACCTCGAAGGAAATAATTCAAGGCAAGGAAACGAATCTTCCTGTCTGTTGTAAGATCTGGTTGCTTAAGGTAGTCAATCAACGGTATGCGCCAATCAACGTCGATAGGCTCGAGGACCGCGACGACTGGATCGTCTGGTGGGTCAGGCCGCGCGAGCCACGAAGGCAGTGTGCGGCGCTCGACTTTCAGAATGCGCTCGCGAACGCCATATTTCAATGTAATGCCTGTAGCCAATTGAGCGAGTTCATTGGCCGCAAAGTTGCGCTCACGAGGTATGTGCTCCAAGTCTACATCGTCAAATTGATCTAGAAGTTCAATGGCACGATGCATGTAGGGTATGAGCAAAAAGCTTTCACACTTGTACTTTCCTTGGAGCTGGTTGATTATGAGCAAAGAGTCGTCGTGTACCTGAACGTCCCTCACCCCTAACTCTAGCAGAACCTCTAGGCCAATGATAAGGGCCTCATACTCTGCTTGATTGTTGGTACACTTAAACTCCAACTGGAAAGAATAAGAGAACCGATCGCCCGCTGGATTTTCCAGAACAATCCCAGCCCCTGCTAACGTTTCCGTTCTTGAACCGTCAAAGTATAGGATCCAGGGCTGTAAGGAGACTGTGGCTTGGTACAAAATAGCGTACTCTGGGATGCGCGCCAAATCTGGCCGAGTGATGGCCACAGCTGCTATTTCTAACTCCTTCACTATAGGGATGTCTAAGGTAGGGTGGTGCGCGAGGAAATCTGCGATAGCCTGTCCCTTTACTGCCTTTTGCGGCACATACTGTAGTGAGAATTCAGATAAAGCTAACACCCATTTGCCAATGCGGCCTCTCAGAATAGGTCGCGATAGCATGTACTTGACTAAGTCAGTCTGAGCGATGATGCAAGTGGTAAAGGATAACATGTAGTGGTGCAGCTTGCACGCTGAGAAGTACAATGTGAGACATAGCTTTTCCATTGGAGTGTACCTTGTCTCGCAGTCTGTGATTGTCCTACTAAGGTAGAATATGGCATGTTCGACACCATCCTCATCGTCTTGGGCGAGTAGGCTGCCAATAGAAGCCTCAGCTGCTGATATATATAGCTTTAATGAAAATCCAGCCCTAGGAGGAACGAGCACTGGCGGGCTCGCCAGGTAGGCCTTGATTCTGTCAAAAGCCTCTTGGTGCTTATGTTCCCAGACAAACTCGCTTTGGCCCTGCAGCTTCAGCAGAGGAGAGAAAGGCTGGATCTTACCTGCAGAGTTAGAGATGAAGCGTCTCAGGAAGTTGATTTTACCAAGCAAGCGCTGTAGCTCTTTCTTCGTGCGTGGCGGAGATGCGTTGATAACTGCGCTCGCTTTGTCTTCAGGGACCTCAATTCCCCTCTGATGGACAATGAACCCCAGAAAGTCTCCTGCTTGAACTCCAAAAACGCACTTAGCAGGATTCATTTTAAGCTTGTGCTGTCGCATGCGCTCGAATACTTTCCTGAGGTCTGTGATATGATCCCCTCTTTTTTGAGACTTGACAACCACGTCATCAATGTAAACCTCCAAAATCTTTCCAAGTATGTCATGGAAGATTAGGTTCATGGCTCTTTGGTAAGTCGCTCCAGCGTTCTTCAGTCCAAAAGGCATAACCACATATTCAAAAACGCCCGCGAACCCAGAGCAGCGGAACGCGGTTTTGTGTCTGTCTTCCTCTGCAACCGGAATCTGGTGATACCCCGCAGTGCCGTCCATGAAGGACAGTAATTCATGCCGCGCAGCGGCATCTACCAACATATCCGCGACCGGCATGGGGTAGACATCTTTAGGTGTAGCAGTATTAAGGTCTCTGTAATCTACGCAGACCCTCATCTTACCATTCTTCTTTCGGACAGGCACTATGTTAGATAGCCACTGATTATACTTGGCCACCCTGATAATGCCTGATTTGTGCATTTTTTCGACCTCCTCTTTAACGAGGATTTGAGTCTCTGAATTCATTCTTCGCGGCTCTTGTTTCACAGGCCTCTTGTCAAGGAGTGTTGGTAGCTGATGGCAAACCAAGTCCGGTGACAGGCCAGGCATATCCTCATACTTTTCCGCAAAGCAGTCCTTGAATTCTAGTAATAAGTCAATAAGCCTCTGTTTCTCGCTAGGCTCTAAGTAAGCACTGATAGCCACTTCCATAGGCTCATCTACTGTTCCGAGATTGACTTTCTCGGTAGGATCTCTGACCTTAGGAGGCGTGTCGTCCAACGCTGCCGGAGCGAGCTGGATTTCTACCTCATCCTCTTGTTCCTGATCAGAGAGTCCCTCTTCAACGATTTCCAAAGTCGCGATTTGCTCATAGGCCTCTTTTTCCACTAGATATGATGATAATCTTTCATGCAGCGAGTGGAGGGCCTCTATCCCTTCTTCTGGAAGGTCGTAATCCATTAATCGTTCAAGGGTTTAGGCACAGCGTGGCCAGGCCTTTCTAAGCCTTCTTTTGCGAGCGTAAGCCCCCACTGTGCCAGTTCAGAGGCCGTCACCCCTGTGGGGCGGCCTTTGTTATCGATGCCACTGACGTGCAATGGAGCGATAGGCTCCAAGTAGTACCTGGCATCCACATAGTTTGCGGATACTGGGAAAGGACGAGGGTCCGCTTTGATCACCTCAGCTTTGTCTGTCTCCCTGTTCCACATAATAAGTTCCTGATAGAGGGTTGACGGAACACAGTAGCTCCGGTGAATCCAATCTCTGCCCAGGATAGCGCTGTAGGCCGCATAGCAGTCTGTCACAAAGAAAGCGTAAACTCCCTCTGCTGGACCTACCTTGATACGCAAGAAAAGTAAACCCAGGGTTTTTGTTACAGTCCCCGCGAAGTTCTTGAGAGTAAGAGATGTCGACTGGATCTTCTCCTTCTTGATCCCTAGCAGGTGCATGGTCCTGGTAGTAATGACATTAACAGCAGCTCCAGTATCAACCATGATCTTGCTAACTTTGGTACCACCAACGTCCGCCGTGATGTATAAAGGTCTCATGTGCTGGACCATAGCAGGAGTTGGCCTAGTGAAGCTTATGAAGAATTCTTTACCGTTAGCGTCCTCTGTTTCCAGACAAACAAACTCTTCTACCGGTGTTGGGACTGCTGACGTGATCTGCAGGGGTTGTGTATTACTTTCCTCAGCTTCTACGCATTCCTGAGCAGCGACCGGCATTGCATACCGCGCTGGAAGCACATAAACCATATTGCAGGACGTTTCGAATTCATCTATGTCGTCCTCCAGGTTAAGCTCGGGTTCGTGGACAGGGATATCCGTGTTGAATTGTTTGACCAACCTGTCCACTAAGGATTCCTCGGTGAGGCCTTTTACTTCACATTGTTCGAGCTCTTGAACCACTGAAGCTTGTTCAAGGGAATCTGGCTTCAGTTCCCTAGCAATATCCTCCTTTGGGGGAGCGACCACCAAACTTTGGACTTTCTTAGGTCTCCACTGTAAAGTGTCGGTAGTCTTGTCTCTGCCCCCCAGTCTCTCGAAAACCGAGGGTTTGGCTTCTGGTTCCTCGCGAGACAACCTGCGCCTGACGTGTGGTCGCCTGGACGGCGAGCTCTCCTTTCTGGCCAGCGGAGGTGTTCTCTCCTTGGTAATCCTGCAAAAAACGTTGGGCTTAGATGCCCCAGATTCTGAGCTCGCTGGCTTTCGCAGACTGAGAGGAGCCACTAATGGCTTGGCAGCGAGCGCTTCCATCTCCTTCTGATACTGCTCAGGAGATTTGACTAACTGTGACGGTTTGATCAGGCCCTGGTCTAAAGCCTCTAGCGCGCGCTTGGCTTCACCAAATCTGCGCTGCAGTTTTCGCTTCTTGGAATGACTTATCTCCACTGCCTTCCCCTTCTCCCTGGTGTACCACTTTCCTTCTTTGATGGTAGCGGTTGAAGCAGGTGGTATGTAGGGCTTGGTCAGAATGTCTTTGTGCTTGTTCGCGACCTTTTCCTCCATCTTCTGATCAGCTGTAGCTGCCTTCAGCTTCTTGAACAGATTGGAGTCCTTTGGCGATGTAGGCGACCCCATTCTCTCCTTTTCTCTTGGGCTGGAAGGCTGGTAGTGTCGTGATGGCGAAGCCCACTTAATGGGAGGGAAAGAGCCAAAACGAAATGTCTGCTCGACCTCTTCGTGCGGCACTTGGATGCCACACTCTTCTTTGCACCGCGAGCATAACACTACTGGCGAGGCTTGACCAAATGGTTTAGCCTTCTTCTGGGCAGGAGCCTCTTTAGGCTCTGTTTCTTGTCCTTTCGTGGACAAATCCAGAGTTGGTTTCCTCTGGTTCTGCTTGGTCCAGTTCACATCGACCATGTTAATCCCAGTATCAGGAAAAGGGTTTAGGTCAACAAGCGCTGCTGCAGTTACTGGAGCTTCCACCTGAAGACTACCGTTGTTGAGCCATACCTGAATCTGGTCCTTGAGCTTCACACAATCAGCTGTATTGTGGTTCCACAGGTTATGGAATTTGCAGTACTTCTTTCCTTTCAGCTGATCTGGTCGAGGAAAAGGTCCAAAGTCGGTCTTCACCATCTTCGCGGCGATCATCTCATCTAGAATCTCGTGTGCCTTGTTGGCATCATATGTATACGTCACGAATTCAGGTTTAGTGAAGGCCATCGATTTGAGCTTGACAGGTTCCTTGGAGATTTTCAATTGCTTTAAGGCTGGGTTCTTTCTCCCTGTCAGCTCATAAGCGGCGATGTCGCTTTCATCTTCCTCCTCGTCCTCCTGAGCCACGTCCTCACTGTGATAGTGGTAGTAAGGATCATACGTAGCCGGCTGGTAGCTCAGGGCCGCTACAGTGCGGTGTTTCCCTGGTACGTATGTTCCTCTGGACGCATTCTTCCTGGCGTCAGTTTCTCTGAGGAGGTGTTCGAAGCTTCCCACCTCTGTGATGAGCTCTCCCATTGACTGGATCATGCTGCCATGCTGCTTCTTTCGCTGGCGAGGCTCTAAGCCCTTGATCGCCAACTTGATCAATTCTTTCTCTGGCAGGATCACATTCAGCTTGGCCTTCTGAATCTGGAAGCGCTGAAGATAGGCCACAGCGGACTCTGTGGGCTGTTGGGCCATCTGGGTGAGAGAGGCCAAGTCTACCTCAGGTTCTGTGGCCCCGAAAGTCTCCCGGAAAAGCTTTTCCATTGCAGGCCAATCTGCTACAGTTCGTGGCCGCAATTTGGAGAACCACCTGAAGGCAGCTCCTGAGAGAGAAGTGCCAAAAATCCTGCACTTGAGGATGTCATCATTCTGGTACTGGCCGCATTGTACCCTGAACCTAGCCAGATGGGTTGCCGCATTCTCGGAGTCTTCCCCTGAGAAAGTAGCAAATATAATGTTCTTATAGCCCCTGGGGAAAGGCGCGAGCATTATATGCGGCGGGAAAGGTCCCTTATAGATCCCATCCATCTGGGCCCTAGGGTTAGCCTGTCTAATCATCTCCTCTACCTCATCTCGTCTCACATATTCTGGACCCGGAGGAGGAGGAGGTGGTATGGCCGCTGCATGGCGAACAGGCTGCACAGGTATTGCTTGGTTTACAGTCGCTGCCCCTTCTCCTATGTGGACAACGCGGGTTGTAGCGGGTTGTTGAAGAGTCACTCCTGGTATGGGCATCTCCTTTGCCAGCGCTGTTATCCTAACCGGATTACCAGCCTGGTCAATCCCATAGTAGCTTCCCGGCAGCTCTTGATATACGTTCTCTGCCCCGTCGCTGTCGTATTGAACGAACGTAGAATCGGACGAGGTTCCAGCGCCCTTTGAGGCCTGGTGCTTCTGCTTGGTAGTCTGCCCACTTGAGGCAGTACCTTTATCTTTGCTGCTGCCGATAACTAGCGCTTGTTCTTTGTTTTTCAGCGGCGTGGCAGCAACAGTTGCGGCAGGTATAGCAGTATGGCTGCTAACCTTCTCGCGCTGGTTCGGTGGCACGTATTTGCCCGAACCGGATGGCTGGCCAAGAGAACCAAGGATAGCATTGGGATCACCCAAGGTCTGGTTTAATACCTCCTTAGCCTGGTTCAGCTCGGCCCTCTGCATGGCAACCTCGGTTGCGAGGATCTCTCCATCTTTACGGAGACCAGCCATGTCAGCCGTTGTTTGCTTCGTATGGTTCGCAATGGCCTCTATTATTCCTTTCTGGCGCTGGTTCCGCTCTTCTGCGATACCTGAAGCATGGGCCATCAAAGCATTCTCAGTCTGTGAGATTTGCTGCTTAGTTTCCTCCGCTTGTTGGGAAATACGCTGGTTTATCTCGCGTATGACCTGGTCGGCTCTCGCATTATCCCTTGCAAGGTCAGCAGCTATCTTCTTGCTGTGGTTTTTGATGTTCTCCAGGATAATTACGAACGCGACCTCGGAGGAGGCCCCTTCTGGGATAGGCTTCGGAACGAAAGCCTCTCTTTGCACACTCGTCGCTGTGTTGGAGCTAGCGACAGTGTCAACCGGCTCGCTGGCCTGGTTGTTAGTGACAGTTTGACCCTCAGCAGCGGTCGGACGATTCTCTCCTTTTTCCGTCGACATCTCGGTTGGATGGGGATGAAGAGCGAATCTTTGAGCCACTGGAGGTCTTATGTTGCTCAGAAAGACCACGACAATCCGCGCGAGAATGCGGCTTGTAACTGGAGGTCTTATGCTTTGGGCAGTTAGCGTAAACCTTTTGGTAAGGGTTTTCGCTTGACTTCCCAATGGCTACCGTTCACGAAGAGACACTAGTTTGGTCCCACTGGGCGTGCCAAAATGTTTGGCTCCAAAATCAGTTGGCTTGCAAACTGTCTCTTTTGAGCAAGTGATTGCGCAGGCGTGCCAGCACCGCGGGGTGCAGTCGTTGGGGTAGTCCCTTGACCTGACTTCTTCTTCAAGCGCTGTGGACGAGGAGAGCACCAACCTCGTCACAGGGTTCTTCTCTAGCCTTTCGGAAAAGGACTTTTTCCTTACGGATAAGGACTTTGGTTGTGGTCTCTTGCGTTCACCGAATCGATACTTAGTGTTGTAGACTAAGCAGAGCAATCACTGGGAAGTTGGGAGAAGCACGGGGTTGCGCTAAAGCGTGACTTTAGCTTCGCTGGGTTGCGAGGGCGTTACCCTTGCTTCGCTGGTAGTAACGGTGGCGGTTGCGCTCGCAGTCTGCTCCTGGGGAGACTAGGACTGGAAGTACGGTCGCCGGGTTGGTCTGGTGATGCTAGCAGTCGGCTCTTGGGGAGACTGGGACTGGATCGCGGTCACCGGGTTTCAACGAGGTTGAAGGCTTGCTCCTGGGAGGCTTTGTAATCGCTAGGATTGATTGATTTGAGAGAGGTCTTTAATCTGTCCTCGAAACCTGGTATATATACCTAGGGTTTCGACCGCTTCTTGTCGTAGAAGGATTATTGACTGGAGTTTCCTAGTCAATCTCTATTACTTGATTCCAATAGGACTTCGCTCTCCTCATGGATTCCGGAATAGGCGGAGTCGTAACCCAAAACCAAGTATGTTTATTTTTGGGCCGCAGGTATCGGCCCGCTGTGCTAGATCCACTGAAGGATATTGCCAAAATTACTTTTGGGCTCAAACAGGTATAATCTCAACCTTGAATCAAAGTTTTGCACTTGGAGATAATCGGATGTTAACGAACTGAGTTGGTTGGTTAGTCTAGGTTCAGCTTGCTGTGTTCTTCGTTGGAAAGCAAACCTGCAATTCGAGGTTCCTTTTCGATCTAGTTGATCACAAGGTGAGTTGGGTTCTGAGAATTTATCTCTGTAGTTGGCCTCTGGAAATTGGGTTGCCATGTTGTATGCTTGCTGTGATGTTGTGTTTGAGAAGAGTAAGTTGGGTAGATAGTCACAAGAAGTCGAAAGCTATGTTGTGAGCTTGTTGTTTTGTCCATGTTTGCTAAGATCGTAGTTGTTGAATGATTTTGGTGATGGATGTTGTAGTATGTTTCTTATTCTGGTGAAAATGACAAACCATAAATATGCAAGTATACGTTTAGTTGAATTGGTTCTGACGATGTGAAAAAGATCAAGTTATATTTGGGTGTCCTTAGTAATTTGGGCATACCTTGTATGAAAATGGAATCATGTCGGGTGTCCATAGTAAATTCGACGGAATTACTATGTGATGCCATATGTAAGGAAATGCATGGAAATTGGTCTATATTCTAATTTCAAAATAAAGTGTCGAGTAATTGGGACTATTTGTCAATGTAGTTGCGATTGGTCAATATCGGTCAAAAACTCAAAATGGTCAATCCTGGTCAAACAGGAAAGATTAATCAAACCTTGGTCAACTCCTGGTCAAACCAGGAAAAGTTGGTTATATGATTTACTAATCATCGAGATTCAGATATTTGTTCAATAAATTAATAACGATCGAAATGTCGGAACTTGGGACTCCAGCTACCCAAGGAACGGAAGGTTTGCGACTCTCGGAGTACGTGAGAGAAAACATCGGAATCCAGGTAGGGATTCAGGACTCTCCTCGGTTAGTGATTTTCTTATATATTGTTATTAAATGATGCATGTTAGTTGGTATGGTTTGGTTAAGTTAAAATGCAATGCATACTAACCAAACCGTGTGAGAAATGTGATGGCTTAAGAGCAAAGGGGGCACTGACTTCCCTGGGTTCGATCCCCTAAACCTCCGGAGGGTTAGCTACACCGGTCGGACAGTGAGCGATAGCAAAGACGACCTGATTCCGTGTGTGTAGCTAGGTAGCGGACGCTCTCGCTACGCTTACCTGGTTTACAAATTAGTTGAGGTAAGGTCGTGTAGTGGGTCTGTGGGACCGGCCATCGGGTAAGATTCAGCGCGCATGTCTACTTGTGTACCTTGCATCGATTTTTGAGTCAGAAAGCATTTTTGTAAAGTTTGTCGTTCATTTAAATATTTGGTTTAAGTACGTTTTCATACTGGGCAGCCCAAAAATTTATTTATTGGCTTTAATTCTAGTTGAGGTAGAGTTCCGGTTGAGCAGCGAGGACGAAAGCTCACCCCCTACAACAGTGTGGATGCAGGTACTGTGCACTAGTGATGGGACTATAGCGGATGGAGCTGGGTGTGCGGAACAAGTTCGGTAAACCGTCATCTAGACTTTATTTTGATATCTATTTCTCAATCTTTGTATCCCGAAACTTGTTTGAAACTATTCTTGTGTCGAACCTAGTTAAATTCTTATTCCTTGAATTTTGTACCTTCTGAGTGAGCATTCATTTCAAGTCTAGACGAACAAATTGAATTTGGTGATTCAAGGATTTTCACCTCAAAAATATTTGTAGCTTTCGCTATACAAAAAGTTTTCCAAACAAAATACCTAGCGGTTCTCTAGAATGTAAATCGAGCGTTTGGTTTATGTTGTAGAGACTTGCGGCACTGTGACGTGCTTAAGCTGGTGAGGTGCAGCTTGGGGTGTTACAAATCAACACTGGCGCGCCCCAATGTTTCGGGTCTCTTCCTATTGCCCAGGCATTGACCAACACCCTGGCTCCAGATGGTACATCATATCCACTGACTTTGGATGTTTTGTTTGCTTGCCTTGGGATTAAGGGAACTGGAGGGTGTGCGCAGACGTAGAGTTTCTTTTACGACCAACTTCAAGTAGTCTAGTTTCTTAATGTCGCCTCTTGAATTTTCTTCTATCCTGCAAGAACTTGACGTGTATCTTGGCCTGTGCTTTCTCCATATTGCTCTTGGATTTTTCTTAAGTTCCAACATTGTCCACTCTATACTAGTTGCTGAAGTCTCACTTCCAGCAGCGTACATATCCTGAGAATATATTGATGAGTTGCATCAACAAATTGACTTTTAAGTAATTCATTGGGTAAAAAGCTGTACTACCATGGTGACAACTTTGATATGGTCAGTTGTGAGTTGGAATTGGAGGTCACCAGACTCTTGAAGTTGAAGAAGCACATCCACTAGATCTTGATCTTCCTGCAGATGATCTTCACCAGCTGCTGCTGGTGCTGCAATAATGGTATTCTTTCTCTTGAATACTAGTTTATGATCATTGAGATTTCATCAAGAATTATGTCCATCTTCCGATGTATTCTATCAAGGGCAGACATTTCCCTTGTGAAACAACGGAGAAATTTGAGACAGGAAAAAAGTCTGGGATGTTTAAGCTTGCACCAAGGTTGTTTGTTTCATGGATCAATGATGGGAATTCTTGTTGATGTGTGCATTTTTTTTCCCAAGGCTGCACAGACCGTAATGCTGCCCATCATGGAGAAAATCATCTCGCTAAGGTTGATTGGCTGTGATAATTGACTAATTGATTGAACAAGGTTCCATGTCTCTTCTTCTCACAATGAAAAAAATGACTGCACACGCTTTGCACTTAAGAGCTCCAATACACAAATCTTGCGCATTTCTCTCCAATAATCATTACAAGGACTAGAGATAATACCTGAACAATTGTAGAACACAACTTCCATAAATAGAACAATAGGTCGGTTGGAGAAAGCAGAAGCCTCATGTACCTACAATACTTGCTTGGCTAATTCTGGTGATGAAATGACTATGGCAGATACTTGTCCCAGCTTGAGGTGCATCATAGGACCATACTTGTTGGCCAAGTCTCTCAGGATATGATGTGCCAAAGAGCCGGCCAAAGCCAACTGATGCAAGTTTCCAATAAGAGGCAGCTCTGGGGGCAACCTAAGACTAGGACAAGTATGGCTAATAGTACTAGTCATCTTCTTCCAATACCAATTCAGTAGTAGACCTAGGATAACTAGGATAACCAGGGAATTAGTTAAGAGAAAGAGATTATTAAGGGAAGGGATTTGGATTTGGATTTGGATTTGGATTTGGAACATAGTGATGTGCTCATATTTTCCTATATTTCTTTGCCTCTTAATCTTAGTATTTATGCTTAGTCCTCCTTATTTCGAGTCATTTATGTTGTTATAGTGTTTTTGTAGGTTTGTTCCATAAAGAGAAGAAAAGAAGTTAAAATGAGCTAACTAGGATTGAAAGACGCCCAGGTCCCCGAATCTGTCTGTGCAGAACACCCAACTTCGCCGAATTACTGGGAGTTACTCAGATCGATCTAATCAGACAATGAACCTTATATCATTGGAAAGCTACGGATGTCTACTTTCTGTATAATTTTACGGATCTCGATTTCGATACTTCTGGAGAAAGTTATGATTATTTGAGTGAAGATAGGTCGGACAGGAAATCTGCTCGGGAATTTACAACCATTCATGGAGAACTCAAGTTCCGTGGCACAAGACTGTCAATCCTAATGTTTCAAGGAAGTTAATTCAGATGAGGATTAAATGATGAACTTATTCCTACTTCTACAAGAGATATTTCAAGGTTTTCCCATTCCAAATGAAGATAGAAATCCAAATCCAAGTCTTACAAGGAAACATGAAGCCAAAGATGAGCAGAAATCTTCCCTATATAAGGGAGCACGAATTTACATGAGAAGAGAGTCTCGGGAGCACAATGTAGACGCCTACGGAGCAGAGACGACTCATCCATCTTTCCCTTCTTTTCCCCTTCCATTCTTTTTATGTTTTTCCTATGTTTTATTTAGTTATCTTTTGTTAAACCTTTTCTAGGGTTAGGATGATGCCCTATCATGATTATTTATGTACTTTGATGTTTTATTGATGGATTTATAGTTTCTTTATGATGAATACTTAATCACTATTTGAATTGATGCTTTATGTTTAAGTTCTTTGATTGATCACCTTAGGGCTTTGCATATAGTAATTGGAAGACAAATTTGAAGCAGAGATGCAATATAATTTGATTAGCTTCTTGTGATTAAGTGTGGTAAATTACATTATTACTTGAGAAAGACTAATGATTTGCTTGATTCCCTTGTTTTCTAAAGCGTAATGAATTCTGCATGTTAAATTTATACCTGAGAATGATAAACTGCATAGTTAGGATATAAGATCTTTACCCGAGAGGGAGAGCATCATACACTTAAGGAAAACTATGGTCTAGAGTACCTGAGAAGGACTTAGATACGGGAATTATCATCTAGAGAAACAAAAGAATCTGTTAATTGCATTGAAACATAAATAGGATTGTTAGTAGTTGATTCTGAAACCCTAGGTTTTATCATTATTTGTTTCTTTCTTTCTTTCTTTAATTTTCACATTATTTGTTTAAGTCGAAAACCTTAAAACCATATTTTCTTTAGTTTGATTGTTTATGTGTTTTTGTGTTTGGATTAATTAGGTTAGAATTTAAATTGATTATCAATCCTCAGTTGGAACGACCTCGTACATGCACACTATACTAACGACGATTCGTGCGCTTGCGAGTTTTAATTAAAATACCACAACAAGTTAGGTACGTAGGTACATGCACTCTTATTGCATAGTGGTAAGTATTCCCGCCTGTCACGCGGGTAGTATAGTGGTAAGTATTCCCGCCTGTCACGCGGGTAGTATAGTTAGGTACATGCACTCTTATTGCTATGAGCTATAGCAGTAGCAATTGAACAACTATGCCAGGTGAAGAAGCAAGCTAGGTACGTAGGAGGAGATATAGAGTCCGGCCACAAGAGAAATGAGTGTTTGTTTAATTATTGTTGGCTTATATGCATGATTAGACGCCAAAATAATACTTAAATACAACTGTGAATATCTAAGAAATTAATCCTAACCTCTCGGTGAGCAGAAAAGGAGGTGCATGCAAATGGCCTATATGAGATTCTACATATGATAACTACAGCCTAAGAGCAACTCCAACAGCTTCCCCATATTTTAGTTTTTCTCTATTTTAGGGAAAAATGAGCAACTTTTGCTCCAACAGATTCCCTATAACTTTCTCCATTTTAGGGAAAGTGAGGAGAGAGAAAACAAAATTCCCTAAATTTACAGCAATCTCTAAAATTTTAAGGAAGAATTTAGAGATTGCTGTAAACTAGGGAATCTGTTGGAGTTGAAGAAGAAAAATTGCTTAAAGCTTTGATTTTTGCTTCCCTATAATACAAAAATTATAGAGAAGCTGTTGGAGTTGCTCTAAAGTGATTAATATATATGGTTATATTGAATGGCTAAATAATTTCCGATTCACTAATTCTCGTTTTGCTAATAGGTAACTTCAATTTAATGCTTAGGAACTGATATACGGCTAATATATAGTATACGGCATATCAGAGAGCATGGTATAAGAACGAAGACTAGTTTTCTTTGGATCCAAAGGACGAAACACCTAATAGTATGTCAGTGTGCAAATTGTAATGCAACAAACCCCTAAGGCCCGTTTGGAAACAAGATTTTGATTTGGATTTGAATTTCAAATCTGATGTATTAAAATCTGCAGAATTGAAATACGTGTATTTGAAATTTTATTGTTTGGATTGAGAAAGGTTAGAGAAATTCTTGTATAGGGGCACGTGGTGCGGCCCTCCAATCAGAAGAAAGAAAATTTTCTCTCTTTTCCGAAACTGCTTCTGATTTTTAATGTGAAATACCCAAAATGCCCCCTGCTTGGGCATTGATTGGACAACCCCACTGCCACGTGGTGCGGGTGCCGTACGTAAGTCTCTCTTGAAAGGTTATGTGAAGATTTAAAATTGAAGATTTAGATTTTGCAATATTAGAACACAACATCCAACTTAGCCAAGTCAACCATCAAAGCAATCTGCAACTTGACTCGGAGGGGATGAAGTCGACGGCAGAAAGCTCGTCCACCGTCGCCGGAGTCAAGGAGTCGTCGGCAATGCAAAAGAAGCTACAGAGGCTGAGCTGGAACGGGGAGAGAGAGAGAGAGATTCGCTGCGATCTGTGTTTTTTCTCTTCAATCGAAGACCTGATGATTTCAATTTTCAAATAACTAGAGTCCCCTAGTTATTTGAAATCATCAACTTTTGCTGTCTGAAATCTCTAGGCTAGTTTTGGAGAAATCCAATTACCCATTAAATAAGATAGCCAAACAGGATGATTTGGAGTAGGGAGTCTCAAATCCAAATCCTCAACTACAAATTACCAAGGTTTTAAATTTCTCCGAAAGTGCCGAAATTTCCGTAATTTTGAAGTACCGAAACAAAATTCATATGCTATATCATTTCCGTCAGAAGTTTCCCGAAATTTTCCATACATTTCCCCGAAATTCTTAATTTCCGAAATATCTACACACACAATATATATTTAAAAATTCACACCGAAATTTTGTCCGAAATTTCTCTAAAATTTCTGTTAAATTTTTATGTCACCTACAATGAACTTTTACTTCATACTTTTATAGAGAAAATATGAAATTTTGATTTTTTTTTTTTTTTTGCAATCAAGTTGAATACAACAAAAAACCTTTTTGTTTTTATCTGCGACAAAGTTGAATGCTCTAACCATAACATGATTTTCTTTTTGCTTCATCGCAAATATTGTATGTTTCATACACTGTAACATCATATTAGGTAATTCCATAATATCCGATATATGGATTGCATGTGGAAAGGGAACAACACGTACACATACAATAACCATGTGATGAAGTACGAAAATCATTTCCAAAAATCATGTACTTGGGAGCAGTATTGTATGATACTAAATGAAAGCAATTCAACCAGCTAGATCGAACCACATCGCAGTAGCTTTTATAGGAATATAATTGTACTTGTTCATTTTCATTCACGGGGTTTTGGTTTTACGTGCCCCGCCCCACCCCCTTGTAATTTTCTAATTATTAAAAAAAGTAAATCATATTTACATTATCAATACACATAGATAAAAACACTAGTTTAGCAATTTACTACCGTACTAGTTAATTACTCGTCCATATAAAATATCATAATTCTATTATAAATGTATAATTTTAAAGATGTTACATTGTAAATAGGTTTTTTTTTTTTTTTTTTTTTTGAGGTAGGGTCATAACGGCTGCCCTTAAGCCTTAACCAATAATGAAACCATAGAATACACTGGGGGGGACATAGTACCGAAACCCCAAAATACAATAAGCCGTAAGAGAACGTTCCGAAATAATATCAGAAGTCTCAACTAGTCGTGTGTATTCTAACACGCACCAATTAGCAAAGAGTGCACAACTTGCTACTCTATTTGCTTTACAATTTTGGCGACATACCGGAAAGATAAAGCTCACAAGGATCCATAATACACTAATAATATCAACTTTCCCACTATGTTGCCACCGAAAAATAAATCCGGTGACACTTAGTTTCATCCTGCCACTAGGAGGCTGCGACCATTTGACGAAGTCAGAAACTCGCCGCCATCCTCGGCCAGACACAGCACTCAAGGTGCACGAACCGGGACAGTGTCCACCTCGCCCTACTAACTTAGAATAGGACATTATTAAGGGCATAAAGCCACCTAAAGCTAAAAGGAAAATAATAAGCATAAAAGCAAAAACATAAAAAATGGGCCTAGGAAGAAACTCTTGGCCCGGGAACCATGAGGCCCGACTGAAGGTCCGCACGCAGTCCGTCGCCGCCAGAAATGTCCTTGCCGTCACACCTCTATCAGAACCGCCTCCCCTCCTACCTTCTGGCTGTCAAATCCCGACACCCGACCACCCAAATGAAGATCTGAGATGCCCTGAAAACGATGACAGCCACCCATCGGCGCGGTATCGATCTGAGGTTAGATCAGATCGCAACGCCACATCATTCCTCGCCGCCCACCTAGCCAACCCGAGATTTCCTTTCGTCATCGTCGATGCCCAGAAATCGGGGAGATCCCGCAGCCCTGCCTGCCTTCCACCACCCCTCCGCCTCTGCTCACCCCTCTCACCAACACTTCCAGACGACATCGACAAGGCCGGAGCCTGAAGGTTTGATGCCTTCAACGTACGGCCTCTGTTTCGACCACCTCTATCCCACAAGGAGCCACCACCGGACAAGAAGTCCTCTTTGGCTCGTCCGACGACGACATCCCAAGGACGCGCCGCCGGACAAGGCATGAAGAAAAACTGAGAAGACCAAGCCTAGGGTTTTTTTGTAGAGAGAAACGGCCTTTTTCAACCAATCCTCATTAGCTTTGATAAATAGATATATATAGCTTTGATAAGTTTCATTCAAAAATATCATTTTATAAATGCAATTAATTTGATTTCTTTATTTTTAACCGAAATTTCCACCGAAATCGAAACTTTTTCCGAAATTTCCTTAAATTTGAAGTACCGAAATCGAAACCGAAATTTGAAACCTTGCAAATTACTCCATCCAAACGGGACCTTACAGAATAGTTTTTGGAAGTAAAGCAATAACACTTTATTTACTATTGTTCCAGCAGCATTACAAAATGAAAGGAATAGCATGCAATAACATTCAATTGTTCCAGCAGCATTGCAAATTGTAAAAAATTGTTCCCTTTACTAAATCCATTAACTATATATTAATAAGTCACATTTTGCTTGCTTTAATTCTAGAAACCTTTATTCTGTCCACCATTATGTTACTTTCCATCCCATTAAGACTAATTACATATGAGAATACAAAAACAAACATACATGCATAAAATTTAGTTTTTAAATAGATTACGCACACAATGTGTTACATTACATTTTTAGTCAAGTAGAACTAATATATTATATTCTTATTTTAAATCAGAATACTTTTCGTTATTGGACTTTTATTTTCGATCAATAATGTATAGCTAGGTAACACTTGAATTTTTTATAAAAAAATGTAATATATAAAATGTTTTTTTTTTTTTTTTGATGCGATATATAAAAAGTTGCATGGGAAGCGTGCTTAGTTTTTGACCTCTCTTATGATATTCAGAATTACTGGACTTGGTCAACAAATGGCCAATCATGCTGCTAATCATATTGCCAACTTAGATCGCAAAACTGATATATATGTTTCATTCTTTCACTCCCTGTTATGCGTATCTGCTAATTCAACTAAGCTCATAAAGCAACACTAGTACTCAGTACATTTCAAATATAAAAGATATCTCAATATAAAGCTACCAAACAGATGAAAATAAACAAAGGATTCAATCTAAAATTATAGGCTATTATTGAAGTTTTAGTTATTGCGATCCCTTGCTTGGCAGCAGTGGGGTAGAACGAAAAGAAAGAGGCTAAGACTTCTAACTCGCGTTTCCAGTAGCTTTAATTGACCCAATAGCATTATGGAAAGAAAGGAATTGCAATCACTTGCAATTCGTTTCTCTTCCTAGTGATCAATCCCATGGATTCAGTCATGTCAAGCTCTTGTGGGTTTGTCCCATTTGGGAGTTTCCAGTTGAAGTACTAGAGCAACTGAGAAAGTGCAATCTCAATAGCAGCAGTTCCAAATGAGATGCCTGGACACATTCTCTTACCAGCTCCAAATGGAATGAATTCAAAGTCGGACCCTTTAAAATCAATGGAAGAACCTTGAAACCTCTCAGGCTCAAAGCAATCAGCACTGGTGCCCCAATGTTTCGGGTCTCTTCCTAATGCCCAAGCATTGACCAATACCCTGGCTCCAGACGGTACATCATATCCGCTGACTTTGCATGTTTTGTTTGCTTTCCTTGGGATTAAGGGAGCTGGAGGGTGCAGACGTAGAGTTTCTTTTATGACCAACTTCAAGTAGTCTAGTTTCTTAATGTCTGCCTCTTGAATTTTCTTCTTTCCTGCAACAACTTGGCGTATCTCGGCCTGTGCTTTCTCCATTACTATTGGATTTTTCATAAGTTCCGCCATTGTCCACTCTATAGTAGTTGCTGAAGTCTCACTTCCAGCAGAGTACATATCTTGGAAATTAGAAAAGGTTTGTTCAGCTAAGTTGAAGTAATAAATTGACCTTAGTTTCGTTAGGTGCTAACTACTTTCTTAACAAGGTTACAGCTTTGATATGGTTGGCTGTGAGTTGGAATTGGAGCTCACCAGACTCTTGAAGTTGTAGAAGCACGTCGACCAGATCTTGATCTTCCTGCCGATGATCTTCACCGGCTGCTCTCTCGCTCTGTAGTACGTACTTGTTTATGATCATTGATAATATCAACAAGAATCATGTCCATCTTTCCATGCAGTTTTTCAACGGCAGACTTGGTCCCTGTGACATGATTGAGCAATTGGAGCGAAGGGAACAGATCTGGCACACCAAAGCCTGTAGTAAGCCTAATCGTTTCGTGGACCAATGATGTAATTAAACTCTTTGAGTAATTGACTGAACAAGATAATTGAGTAATTGACTGAACAAGATTCCATGTCTCTTCTTCTCTCAATGATGAAAACGACTGCACGCGCTTTGCACTTAGGAGCTCCAAGGCACAAACCTTGCGCATTTCTCTCCAGTAATCATTACAAGGACTAGCAACGATGCCTGTGTTGATGTCATAATTTGGTTTGACAAATACTTTTGACTTTTCAACCCACTCCACGTAGGACACGTTGAAATGTCAAAGAGTCCACGTAGGACTCTGACCTTTCAACGCACTTAAACCTTTCATCGAGAAAGAAAAGATAACCATAAGATGGAAATAACCATGGCTAGCGAGATGCCTCACTTCGGTACTCCAAGTCTTCAACATTGGATCGCCACTTCTCAAGTCTTAGACGGTCACCATATGATTGATTCACCATCTTGGATGGCAAGACAAAAGCATATCGTGACCTGACTATCAGGGAAACATAATCCAAAGGAATCAAGAGCCTCAACCCCCAAGAACAAGAGTTCGACCTCCAAGCTTAAAACTCTCGACCTCTAAGGATCATGACCACGAGCTCCAAGGCTAAAGCCTCAACCTCTAAGGCCACACACATGCAATCGTCATGAAGAAACATGGAGCACCAATCAAGGAGAAATCTCACCAACCATGCCAAGTGTCAAGTTCCGACATAAGGCATGGCTCCTCAGCATGGCCACGAGCAATTCAAGGAAAAGGGAAGCTCGGATGTGCGACACCTGTCTCTTGACCCTTCACCAACCGAATCAGACCACAACGTGGTGACACGTGTCACCGAATCTGTCAAACCCATACCTTGGAGTGTCAGTAAGCAGGAATTACGGGCTGACACCCCGATTTTAGGGAAGAGCCCATACCATCCCTTTCCACCTCATCTACTCCTTCTCCTATAAATACCAAACCTTTACAAGCAGAAAGGGAGGACTTCAGCTCCCTCTTCTCTCCCAAAAGCCATGCCAAAATGCATAATCTCTTCTCTCTCTTTCTCTATTGACATGTCAACTCCATTATTATGTCAAAATGCTTAAGCATCATTCTTTCTTCCCCAATCTCCATAAATGTTCAAACACACTTATCTAACTTAGGCATCGGAGTGTGTTTGGCCGGCCTTAGGCTGGTCCTCCGATAACCTTCCATCTCTTCACATTTGCAGGTCTTTTCCATGGAGCTCCGCCAGCTCGAGAGGGCGGATGCCCAACGTCAGGTGGAGGTCGATATACGCCCAAGCCACAGACTGGATACCCAACGTCAGGTGAAGGAAGTCCGAGACGAGACCCTTAACCTCACCCAACAAGGAGCTTGGAGGCCCAACATCAGGTGAAGGAAGTCCGAGACAAGACCCTCAGCTTCACCCAACAAGGCTTAGAGGCCCATCATCAGGTGAAGGAAGTCTGAGACGAGATCCTCAGCTTCACCCAACAAGGAGCTTGGAGGCCCAACATCAGGTGAAGGAAGTCCGAGACGAGACCCTCAATTTCACCTAACAAGGAAGCCTGGACGCCCAACATCAGGCAAAAGAAGCCCGAGGCCATACATTCAGTCGCAAGAGGTGGACGACCAAGACTAGGCACATGACCACCAGGGGCATACCTTCAGTCACAAGCAAACGACCAAAGCTACTCATGTAGTCAAACTAATCGAAGGAAAAGATTGGCACACTTGAAGAAAACAACCCCACCACTTTACACTTGGATTTCAACGGATCTTCCGTTGACTCGTTGATGCCGAAATCGGCACCAACACCTGAATTATTATAAGAAATGATTTCCACAGCAAGAATACCAGGTCGGTCTGAGAAAATCTTCACCGCTTGCTTGGCTAAGTCAGGTGATGATATGACAATGGCTAATACTTGTCCAAGTTTGAGGTGCATCATAGGACCGTATTTCTTGGCCAAGTCTGTTAAGAAATGATGTGGTAAAGAACCAGCGGCCAAAGCTAACTGATGCAAGTTTCCGATAAAAGGTAGCTTCCATGGCCCTGGGGGCAACCGAAGAATACCATCATCATTTAGACTAGTCCTCTTTGTCACGCCCCGAATTTTAAATACAATTAAAATCCGAAACATGAATTATACAACTTAATAGAATAAACGTCCTGAATTTTTTTCTCACAAACAACCACACTTCACACCTCTCAATATTACAATAAATCAAATCCTCAAGTTAATTATTACAACACACTCTCACCAAATCAAATTGTAAGGCTCAATGAGCTTAACTCACCTCACTATTACAAATGCTGTAAAACTATAACAAATACTCTAACCCGCTCGATCACCGCCCTGATTCTCCTGACCTGCAGGATTACCCGCTACACCGTTTGAATAGTGTACCGGGATTGCAACAATACAAACCCGGTAAGCTTTTTGCAAAGCTCGTATGAGTAAATGAAAGGATTGCACGATTTAAAGTAACCAAATCAACTCATGCATAAATTTAACTCAAGTATTTTCTTTGCATAATAATTGAAGTGTACAATGTCACTTCAAGCATCAATCAACTCACATCTCAACATGACTACTCAAAAACAAACAACTGTTTACTCAATATATACTCACAGGCTTATGATTTATTTATATAAATCATCCCATGCAGTATATTATACTTACAGGCTTATGATTAATTAGATTAATCACCCCATTCAGTATATCATACTTACAGGCTTATGATTAATTATATTAATCACCCCATTCAGTATGTCATGTCATACCCAAGGGCATATGATAACTCGTTTATCCCCCAAGCAGTATGATGGCAGACAGACTAGAGCTCTAACTGTATCGTAAAGTGTCACCTGGGCCAAGGTTCACCTTACGAATGACTGCTTTTCTCAATTCACTCGACTCCTCATTTAATTCATCTCAACGACTCAACTATCGCACTTTACTCAATTACCCATTATCATAGACAACACAACATCTAAGATAAATCACATATTCCAAGGGTAATGCTCAAAATATAACTCAGTAAATCACACCATCCAATATATATTCCACGTAAATATATATATACGTAGTCACCCACACAAGAGTGACCACTAATACCAACTATAGTTCACATGCAATAAAATCTAGAAATTCATTTTTATAGTTTAAATACATTTTACTTACCTATGGACCGTAGTCGATCAAGTCCATATAATTTAAAATAAATATTTATTTTCGTAAAACAATTTCCACAATTTCTCAATTAAATAAAATCACCGAATTTCGGTTCGTGAATGAACCATGTGCGATTTACTCACCTCGATATTCCCGCTGCGTCTTCAATTCAACACAATACACACCGAAATCGTTCACCCAAGGGAGACCGTCAATCACCTAATCACACATGACCTTAACTTAGCCAATAGCTCAAAAACATACTCAAACGACAATCCAACGGTCGGATCGAAATTAAATAATGATCCAACGGTCGGATCCTCACAGATCGCCTTTAGGATCACCCCCCAAAAATCATCACGAAGATCCAACGGTCAGATCTTCCTGAATCGTCCTTACTAACATCTTCACAAATTTATACAAAAATCCGACGGACGGATTCTCACGAATCGCCTCCCTAATCACCGTTTTGCATTTATACGAAGATCCAACAGTCGGATCTTCGCCCATGACCACACAAAGCCACTGGGACAGTCATAAGATCATCGTATCAAAACTACAAGTCCATCTGACGGTCCTAACTTCACATATCACAAATCTAACGATCGAAATCGATCGAAACTTAAAAATTCATAACTTCATCATACGATATCCAAAAATTATGAATTATATATGCAAACGATCGTATCGACACGTAGAACACAAAAATGGACAGAAACTGTCCTTGGGGTGTCCGGAGGTCGCCGGAAACCACCATCACAGTGGCGGCACAGCCACCCATCCGAAGTCAAAATTAGACAAAACTCCCAACATCAAAGTCCTTCAACTCAACTCCAATTTCACTTTTCATAACTACACCAAAGTCAGATTATAAGCCAAAAAGTAGAATTTTACCTCGCAAGTTTTGAAACCCGAAGAACCCTAGTTTCCCAATCTTCAAAATTCGATCACCCCGGATCAAATCGCTGCAAGCCTTCTTGGGGATAGCTTCTACTTCCTCTGGGCTAGAAAAGCCCTCAAAGAACTCGAGCTATAGTGGCCGGAGCTGGGAGAACCAAGGTGGCGAAGGAAGACGATTTCCAGCTCGGCTGTGCGGCTTCTCGGTCTTCTAGCGGCCACCACGATGGTTATCTCAAGTCGATGTCTTCTGGAAAGTTGTAGAAAACTTCACGGTGAGAAAAATTGCTTTTGGAATCAGGTCGATCGGAGGCCTGTAGAGGAAGATATGGCCAGACAAAGTAGAGCCCAGAAAAAGTGGGGAAGAGCGATTTCGTCTCCGACGAGGCTCTCTTCTCGACCTTGTAGAGCCTCATACAGCTCGTATTTCACTTCGATTTCTTCTACAAACTCGTAAAGGGGGTCGAGACCAGAAAAACCCACTTTGTTTCACATCAATCGGTGGCCGGATGAGGAAGAACGAAGGTGACGAAGGGAGGGGGTCGCGGCTGGGCTCGGGAGAGAAATGGGGAGAAATTTCTGGAGTTCCAGAAATTCTGTCCTCATTTGCAATATTCGGATTTTTTTTCATATTTATAGAAAATCCCAATTTTCAAATATTCGTAACTTAATCATACGAACTCCGAATATTACGTTCCATATGTCCACGAACTCGTATCGACGCGCTCTACAACTTTCATGAAGGAAGTTTTCCCAATTTCCCAATGTATAAAAAGTCAACTCCTTTGACCCCCCTAAAACGTTCAGTTTTCAAAATAAAATCGCTCAAACTAATTCCACACTCCTCTAAGCTTCGTACTCGTGTCCACGACCACGAAATCATTTCCAAAACGTCATCGGAAATTAACTTGAATTTTTCGGGTATTACAATCCACCCTCCTTAAAGAAATTTCGTCCCGAAATTTAAGCGCAAGTTAATTGCTCTCGATTACGGTTAACCTAACCATCGAATCTCCATCCTTTCCAAAGCTGTAGTAATCTACAAAGCCACAGCCCTTTGTATAAAAATACATTCCTAAGGCCACAAATTCTTTCATCACAAAAGTAAACTCACACAAAATCACCACATGGATCCTCACATAGATCTTCACATAGATCATCTCATAGATCATCACATAGATCTTCACATAGATCATCATCCTGTACTGGCATACAAGCACAGTAAACATTCTCACAAAGCGTTTCGCTACTCAATTAGCATCACGGTAAATCTCTATAGTAAAACTTAAGCATGCACTATTCTACACAACAATAGAGATGCATCACTCAAAACAAATCATCCCCAAAAGCATGCCAATAAAATCTGACACCCAGTGATGATGACTTGGGCTTGCTCAATCCTTGGGCTAAGCATTAGGGCTGGCCAATTGGGCCGAAGAAACCGAACCATCCACATTTCGAACCGGCCCGAACCAATTTGGGTTTAACATTTGGGCCTACCATTTGGGCCGAACAATTGGGCTTAACATTTGGGCCTACCATTCGGGCCGAACAATTGGGCTTACTATTTGTGCCTACCAATCGGCCGAACAATTGGGCTTACTATTTGGGCCTACAAATCGGCCGAACAATTGGGCTTACTATTTGGGCCTACCAATCGGCCGAACCAAACGCATTTTGAATAGGCCCAACCAAATTTGGGCTTACTATTCGGGCCTACTATTCGGCCCACAACTTTTTAGCTCGGCTACGGTATGAAATTGTACATACCGTATATACGTATGCATACCATACAACTGTATATACTTATGCATACCGTACAGACCGTATATACGTATGTATACCGTACATACCGTATATACGTCCGTATATCAAGCATATACGAGATCCAAAAATATTTGTAAGAGGTAAGGTTCGAACTCCCGACCTCGAACACGAAGGTTTTGCTCCCAACCACTGAAGCAAGAGCTGCCTTCATTAATATATGCTCACGTGTTATATTTATTATGTCATAAGCGAACATAATAAAAATAAACGAGAGGCAAGGTTCGAACCTCTGACCTCTTGTACAAGAGCCTTGCTCTTCAACCACTAGAGCACCAGCTGCTCTCGTTACTATCCATGCAACTTCTTTCATTTATTCTATCATAAGCGATAGAATAACAACAAACTGTCGGTACACTCCACGTGCCACGACACGTCTCTTCCGTGATTTACGGAAAGCAAATCACTTTCTGCTAAAGCTGTCTGCCACAGCGTCTCGAGGTTCGGCCTGTCCCCTTACACGCTCAACACGCGCCAACAGCTTTTCCGGGTTTCGGGGCGACTTTAATCCAACGCGTGGATTCAAATTCTGAGATCGTTCATCCAACGGTGGAGATCTGCTCACCTTGTTCTATAAATAGGTGCATTCTGGAGACGCGACTGTTCACTCCAAAGGAAAAGAAATTTTCTTCCGAGCTCAAGCCTTTCTCTCTCAACTCTTCAGCCTTTCTCTTCTCAAATCCCCAGTTTTTCACTCTCAGATCTTCAATCACCAGTTCAACAACTCCAATCCTTCTAGCAAAATCTCCCTCAAACACTAAACCATGTATTCCTCGATTTTCACATCCTCTCACTCCATGACCCAAGAGCCACGAACTCTGCAACTAATGGAGCTCCAAACCCCGCAACAAATGGAACCACAACAACAGCAACCAACAGAGGAGGGAGGAAACACCCAAGCAGCTGGAAGTAGTGCCAACATGGATTTCTGGCGAAGCCGTACCAGGTGGATTCCTACTCCAGAACAAATAAGAATCCTCAAGGATCTTTACTACGTCAAGGGATTTAAGTGCCCAACTTCAGAGCACATTCACGAGATCTGCCTCCAGCTGAACCAGTATGGACATGTTGAGGGTAAGAACATTTACTTTTGGTTCCAGAACGTCAGGGCTCGAGAGAAGCAGATGAATAGGTGTAATCAGGCTGCTCCAGTGCCCATGGGAACTAGTTCTCTTGGTACTGGTAGATCCATTGATCTCAATTTTGGGTCCACTGGTGCTGGTGGATCCATCGACATCAATTTTGGGCCAGCTGGTGGATCCATTGACATCAATTTTGGGTCCACTAGTTCTACTGATGATGGTAGATCCATTGATCTCAACTTTGGTTCCACCTATTCTACTGGTAATGAAGGATTTCTTGATTTAAATTTTGTTTCATATTCTTCCTCACACTTCAACACTAATACCAGTACAACTCTTTTGGCACAACAGGAGGACAAACATCCCTGCAACAACGAGGAGGAGATCACCAGGAGGTTCAAACTCTTCCTCTGTTCCCCGTGCACGGCGAGGACGTCTTTGGTAACCTGAAGGCTACTTCCGAGGAAGGTAGCGCTTTTGGTTACTATTCTGGTGGCTCAGGCGGTTACCACAGTGGCTCAAACGTTTCTCTTGAGCTCAGCCTCAACCCATCCGGAGCTGCTGACTAGGCTTAGTATAGCATAGTCCTCGTTTCCCTTTTTGTAATATAAAATCAATAAGATTGTGTGCATGTTTTCTTTTTCTTTTTGTTTAACCACAACAACACCAAGGATCGAACCTTGGTCACTTAATACTCTTTTCAAAACCATCGAGACTCTGCTGCACACATCTTTCAAAATGATTTATCACAAACAATCAATTAAGTTGCACAGAGGTCTAGCTAGCATCCTCTGAGTCAAACCAAACACAAACAATTTCGTCGCTAGAATTCAGGGATTAATAAAGCTAAACACTTCCCATTCAGAAACACCTATAGAGCACCAAACTTAACACCTCTTACGCTCGTGATCTTTAGAACTAGAACACTAACATATCCTTCACTGGGCAGGAAAGTACATGTCTCAAAAGAATGCTACAAATTCGCTCCAAGTCATTATCGATAATTCATATCCTTAGTACCAAATCTAATCATGGTCATGTTTCACCTTAAAGAAGGAACATAGCCACATTCTTCTTCTTTCTCAATACAGTACCCTCATGGAAAAATACTAGCCCTAATGAATCTCTACTCAAGTAAACTCTCACCTTGAACTTTCAACTCCTTAAGTTCAGTTTCATCCAATAAGGCGACATTAATATAGGTATCTAACCTGGTATCACCTCGATAACAAACTCCACCACCCTCCTTATAGATAACCTAAGTATCTCCAAATTACCTCACTACACTCAAAAATTTATATCAATCTCTTCCCAAACCACAGAGTCAAGAATCCTGTTCAATGGCTAACACCTTAACCAAGGTGAGTTCTATCAAATGGTTACATCACACAACTACCACTAAAGCACTACAAGCACTGCCATAAAAACTGTTATAAAATAAACACTACTGGCACCACCACAAGGCTGCCATATGCACAAGTCTGCTATAGACATCAGGGAAAAAAACCCATACTTTTACTCATAACTTTTCCTTCTAAAAGTTCATCACGTAGTGTATATAAAATCACCACACAACCTTCTTAGTCTACACTAAGAATTCAATCTCACACAAGGTCAGCATAATTGCCTCAGAGTCACTTTAATCACGTATCACATGTCAATTACCAAAACTCCACTAAGACGTCTCTTTATAAAACAAGATATCTAATCCTTGATACGTACACCTCATCTAAACATCTGTACGTCCAACTTAAGAAGACAAAATTTATAACAATTCATACTCGTATCCACACTAGGTACGTGCATAGGTCCACACCATGTCCTCAACCAAACACTTCAACAATCAAAAGAACCTCATTTCCATAAAACAATCCTCGTTGACTTAACAGAGTTGAATCAAGAGGTTCCTATTCCTCAAGGATTGTAACTTGCGGCCACTGAACTTATTCCCATACGAACCTACAAGACAACTGTAAGGTTCTAAGTACAACCCCTTCGAATATCCATCACCTAAGGAGTATAGTATGCTTGGCTAATACTTGTATGACACTTAAAACACAGTATAAGTCAAATACAAATTCATATTAACCAAGTCAATACTATAGGGAAGGTATTCACGTTCCTAAAACGACCTAGCGGCCTAAACAACTCCCAACACTCACGCATACCCAATGACTTAGCCAATACCGAAGAGCACACGATGGGGATCCGCTGCAGCCGGGCCATCACTCGGAAGGTATTGACACATCACCAAATATGCACCTTACGCTCTGATACCAAACTGTCACGCCCCGAATTTTAAATACAATTAAAATCCGAAACATGAATTATACAACTTAATAGAATAAACGTCCTGAATTTTTTTCTCACAAACAACCACACTTCACACCTCTCAATATTACAATAAATCAAATCCTCAAGTTAATTATTACAACACACTCTCACCAAATCAAATTGTAAGGCTCAATGAGCTTAACTCACCTCACTATTACAAATGCTGTAAAACTATAACAAATACTCTAACCCGCTCGATCACCGCCCTGATTCTCCTGACCTGCAGGATTACCCGCTACACCGTTTGAATAGTGTACCGGGATTGCAACAATACAAACCCGGTAAGCTTTTTGCAAAGCTCGTATGAGTAAATGAAAGGATTGCACGATTTAAAGTAACCAAATCAACTCATGCATAAATTTAACTCAAGTATTTTCTTTGCATAATAATTGAAGTGTACAATGTCACTTCAAGCATCAATCAACTCACATCTCAACATGACTACTCAAAAACAAACAACTGTTTACTCAATATATACTCACAGGCTTATGATTTATTTATATAAATCATCCCATGCAGTATATTATACTTACAGGCTTATGATTAATTAGATTAATCACCCCATTCAGTATATCATACTTACAGGCTTATGATTAATTATATTAATCACCCCATTCAGTATGTCATGTCATACCCAAGGGCATATGATAACTCGTTTATCCCCCAAGCAGTATGATGGCAGACAGACTAGAGCTCTAACTGTATCGTAAAGTGTCACCTGGGCCAAGGTTCACCTTACGAATGACTGCTTTTCTCAATTCACTCGACTCCTCATTTAATTCATCTCAACGACTCAACTATCGCACTTTACTCAATTACCCATTATCATAGACAACACAACATCTAAGATAAATCACATATTCCAAGGGTAATGCTCAAAATATAACTCAGTAAATCACACCATCCAATATATATTCCACGTAAATATATATATACGTAGTCACCCACACAAGAGTGACCACTAATACCAACTATAGTTCACATGCAATAAAATCTAGAAATTCATTTTTATAGTTTAAATACATTTTACTTACCTATGGACCGTAGTCGATCAAGTCCATATAATTTAAAATAAATATTTATTTTCGTAAAACAATTTCCACAATTTCTCAATTAAATAAAATCACCGAATTTCGGTTCGTGAATGAACCATGTGCGATTTACTCACCTCGATATTCCCGCTGCGTCTTCAATTCAACACAATACACACCGAAATCGTTCACCCAAGGGAGACCGTCAATCACCTAATCACACATGACCTTAACTTAGCCAATAGCTCAAAAACATACTCAAACGACAATCCAACGGTCGGATCGAAATTAAATAATGATCCAACGGTCGGATCCTCACAGATCGCCTTTAGGATCACCCCCCAAAAATCATCACGAAGATCCAACGGTCAGATCTTCCTGAATCGTCCTTACTAACATCTTCACAAATTTATACAAAAATCCGACGGACGGATTCTCACGAATCGCCTCCCTAATCACCGTTTTGCATTTATACGAAGATCCAACAGTCGGATCTTCGCCCATGACCACACAAAGCCACTGGGACAGTCATAAGATCATCGTATCAAAACTACAAGTCCATCTGACGGTCCTAACTTCACATATCACAAATCTAACGATCGAAATCGATCGAAACTTAAAAATTCATAACTTCATCATACGATATCCAAAAATTATGAATTATATATGCAAACGATCGTATCGACACGTAGAACACAAAAATGGACAGAAACTGTCCTTGGGGTGTCCGGAGGTCGCCGGAAACCACCATCACAGTGGCGGCACAGCCACCCATCCGAAGTCAAAATTAGACAAAACTCCCAACATCAAAGTCCTTCAACTCAACTCCAATTTCACTTTTCATAACTACACCAAAGTCAGATTATAAGCCAAAAAGTAGAATTTTACCTCGCAAGTTTTGAAACCCGAAGAACCCTAGTTTCCCAATCTTCAAAATTCGATCACCCCGGATCAAATCGCTGCAAGCCTTCTTGGGGATAGCTTCTACTTCCTCTGGGCTAGAAAAGCCCTCAAAGAACTCGAGCTATAGTGGCCGGAGCTGGGAGAACCAAGGTGGCGAAGGAAGACGATTTCCAGCTCGGCTGTGCGGCTTCTCGGTCTTCTAGCGGCCACCACGATGGTTATCTCAAGTCGATGTCTTCTGGAAAGTTGTAGAAAACTTCACGGTGAGAAAAATTGCTTTTGGAATCAGGTCGATCGGAGGCCTGTAGAGGAAGATATGGCCAGACAAAGTAGAGCCCAGAAAAAGTGGGGAAGAGCGATTTCGTCTCCGACGAGGCTCTCTTCTCGACCTTGTAGAGCCTCATACAGCTCGTATTTCACTTCGATTTCTTCTACAAACTCGTAAAGGGGGTCGAGACCAGAAAAACCCACTTTGTTTCACATCAATCGGTGGCCGGATGAGGAAGAACGAAGGTGACGAAGGGAGGGGGTCGCGGCTGGGCTCGGGAGAGAAATGGGGAGAAATTTCTGGAGTTCCAGAAATTCTGTCCTCATTTGCAATATTCGGATTTTTTTTCATATTTATAGAAAATCCCAATTTTCAAATATTCGTAACTTAATCATACGAACTCCGAATATTACGTTCCATATGTCCACGAACTCGTATCGACGCGCTCTACAACTTTCATGAAGGAAGTTTTCCCAATTTCCCAATGTATAAAAAGTCAACTCCTTTGACCCCCCTAAAACGTTCAGTTTTCAAAATAAAATCGCTCGAACTAATTCCACACTCCTCTAAGCTTCGTACTCGTGTCCACGACCACGAAATCATTTCCAAAACGTCATCGGAAATTAACTTGAATTTTTCGGGTATTACACTCTTCTTCCAATGCTGATTCAGAAGAACTAGGATCACTAGGACAACTAAGAGAGGTAAAGAGAGGAAGATCATCATGATAATTAAGGGAAGGAATTTGGATATCTGGGAGCATTTTCTCTACTCGATCGATCTAGTGAGGAGTAAGGACAGACATTAGAGAAGGTATACAAAGAACTTCTACATTAGAGAATATATATACATGCATAGAACTTCTTGCAATAATTTACCGTTAGCAGTAGCGGACCAAGAAGTCAAAGTTAGGTTTGGTGAGTACACGTTAGGCCATCTCCAGTAGGAGGGCCAAATTGGACCTTGTAGCCTCCTTAACTTATTTTTGGACTCCAGCAAAGGATTAGTAAAGTCGGGCTAGGTCATTAGGTCATCTCCAGTAATTGGGTCTAAAGGGTCATTTCCTAAATTGTAGCCCCTTTTTTATCTCCAACAACAACCAAGAAAAGGGCTAAAGGGCCAAAGGACTTAGAAAATGGCTAATTGTAGCCCTTTGGCTAGCCCAGGCCAAATTTAAAGGGACCAAATGAATGGCTAGGATTACATGCAACCACTAGTTAGTTATATTTTTTTTGTTATTTTTTTTATCAAAACATAAAAATTTTCAAAATCTCATTTTTCCTATAAATACAAACATCATTTCTGTATTATTTCACACCTTCTATTTTCTTTTATAATTCACCTCAACATAGATATTTTATCTTGTCAAAATTTTGCACGTTAGAAAAAATATTTACATCTCAAAATATAATCTAGCTTAGAATAATTACAACTAATAAGATCATAAATTAATACAATAATAAAATATTAGAAAGAGCTAAAATTTGGCCCTGCGTTACTGGAGACTATTTATTAAACAATTATATTTTGAGGGCTAAAATTTAGACCCAGACCCAATATAGCTCTCCATTACTGGAGATGGCCTTAGGGGAGGGGAGAGAGCTACATATAGCTCTTAGGGTGACTATTTAGCTAATGATGGGACCCACCACAAAACGGCTAAAGGTAAATAGAGTTAGGTTGATTGCATTCTCCCTGAAGCAAATCAAATGCCACAAATACATTACCGTTGGAATCGAACGGTGGTGCTTAATTAATAGACACATGCATCCATTCATTTGGGTTGTTGTGATTTAATGTGTTTGATTGTGCTTAATTTATAAACACATACATACAATATATATATACATACACAGGCCCGATCACAGACGGACGTCCGCACTATCGCTAAAGTGGGGACGTCGGCGCAGCAGCCGGACGGAGGCCGAGGCATCCCAGACGGCTTCTGGGCAGCGATCAAGGTCGGAGGAGGTCGAGGTTGCAGGTTTTTGGGCACCGACCTCACTTGCAACTGCAGGTTCTGGGCAGCGCTGCAAACCGGTTGTCGGCGACTCCACCCGACGACAGACTGGCTTCGCAGACCCCTAGCCTCGGCCCGGCAAGCCAAGCCGCGCCGTCGACGCTTGATCGAGGCCGGAGGAGCGACGTCCGCACTTTTTCTAGGTTGCAGACGTCCGCTCTCGAACGGTTTTGTATACATATATATATATATATATATATATATATATATATATATTTAATTGTACAACGCTAATATTTACTATATACTAATTCTCAACGCACTGTTCATCGGCTTATGAACAGTGCCGGCTGGAGCCGAGCCGGTAATGAACGAAAACTCCATTTTACCCCTGCGTGCTGTTTCTTGCTTCGACACCTGGGGTGTTGTTCAGTGCGTGTTGTTTCTTCCTCCGACACCTGGGTTGCTTCTCAGTGCTATCGTGTCTTTGCTACTTCACTCCACAGAGAGGGAGATAGTGAAGGAAGTGGTGCTGAGAATTGCGCATCCGCTTCTGACGACTTTTGGCAATATCAGCTGCAATCGATTTGCGGGTAATTTTAGTTATGATGTTGACGCTGCCTCTCTATCAATTCTGCATGTCATGATTGAGTGTCTGTTTTTCTTCGATTTAGGGTTTCTTTGTTGGGTTTTCTTTGGATTCACAGTTCGTCAAATTCGGTTCGGGTTGAAAGATTGGGTTTTGGTGATGAGTTAAATTTCTGGGTTTCATGTAATCTGTTTTCTCAAGCGCGCTGATAGACACGATCTTTTCTTTCTCTCTTTTCGTTTTGGTTGAGCTTTGTGTTTCTGTTGTTGATAGAGTGAAAGAGAGGGAGAGGATTGCAGAGAATAGGCTCTGCATGTTCTCTATGGGTGTGTTTTTGTGTTCTCTGATAAGAGAAGTAATCAAGAAAAACGGAGAATGAAAGAATTTGTGGTTTTTTTGAAAGAATTCTGATTTGGGGTTTTGGTTAAGGACTATTGGATTAGATGGTAGTTTACTTGATTTCATGAATTTGCTTTGTGATCTTGAAATGTTCTCTTCTGTATCTGAACATTGCTTTTGTTTTAGTCATCCGGATTGAAAAGTGGTTCTGGCACTGTCTAACAGCTAATTCATCTGGAACATCTGTAGATTTTGAAGCTTCACAGCATATTTGAGGACAGCGAAAGAGAGAAAAGAAGGAGAAGAGAGAGGGGAAAATCTTGATTAAAACTAATCAAGCCAACCAATAAAATTGTAACATTCCTGCTATAGGTAGTTCATTCTCAATTGCTTCTTTTTCTTCTACACAAATAGATTCACCAGTTATATTTACTTAACAAAACAAAATGATCTCTTATTAATTGTTTGCTTTTCTACATTTGTTTCTAGGATTATATCCAGTGCTTTCCGTGTTGAATAACCGCAGTTTCTCCCTAGAAGATTACATTTGTCATCAAAACTTGGTGAGCTTTTCATTTGGTGCAACGAATAGCAACACAGTTTAACCTAATTTCCTTGAATTCAGTATGTCCTTTTTTTAGTTTCATTTCATAGATATATCCGAACTTTATCATACTCAATTTGATAAACTACCATATAACTCATATTGTACATAAATGTCTAATAGCACAGGCAACCAGTTCATACAGCTAATCATTAGTCCACTTTCTCTTCTGTCTTAATCTGGTGTTTGAGCAATTCATAACTGATTCTCTGTTTTGTTGTCTTATCTTTCAACTGATATTAGTTTCAACTTTGATCACTACTGATAGAGATTCTAACGTTTTATAACTACTGATAAAATTGATAATATTAGCAGTTGAACATGCTATTATCATGTTGATACCTTTGATGCTCTTTTTAATAAAAATGCGAATAGATCTTAAACATGCTCCTACTTTTGCAGGTAACTAAAGACTCACACTTGGTCAGGATAAAACTAAATGTTCAATCCTTCGAATCATTACTTTCACCAATAGTACTATCTCCTACAATCGAAAACCTATGCATCCAAGCTAGCCAGCAAAATTTAGTTAGGGCTATAAATGAGTTCCAACAAAGTTTAGCTGACTGGTTTGAATGGATCGGTTCTCGACAGTGGCACATAGTAAGAATCAGTTACGCCAGAATATCAAGTAAAACCAACTGTCCACAGCTTAAGGTAAAATATTCTTGATCTCCTGATGTGACTTTCCTATATATGCTGAACTATTTATCTGATTGTGACTTTCAAGGACCACTATCAGCTTTGATGAAGCTGCACTTGCACAAATTCCTCAAGCAACCATCACAAGTTGGCACAATCCAGCAAATTAATCTAGCAGCTGCATTCACAACAACTTTTTAGCTGCTACATTCATTTGCTAAAGCCACTGCAATATTAATATTGGCCCTCAAGCAACCATCACAAGTTGGCACAATCCAGCAAATTAATCTAGCAGCTGCATTCACAACAACTTTTTAGCTGCTACATTCATTTGCTAAAGCCACTGCAATATTAATATTGGTTAGTCTAATTCCCTTTGAAGAACCGTAATATGTTCCTTTACCTTTTTCTCTTGATAAGAACACACTGCATTTTGTGACCAACATATTGATATTGCTGACTTTCCTTCTCTCTCAGATCTGCCTGAAGTAGCAAGAAATTTATACCTTCCGATACTATTATATTCAGGTATGTCTTCAATGCAAATATTATTCTCTTTACCTATAGTTCTAACTTTCCAGCTTCATCCTAAAATTAATTTGTTGTTCACTCTAAAGTTCTAGCTTAGCAAGATTATAGAAACTCTTAATCGATCCTTATATACACCATAAGCCTCTCGACTGTGAAATCACCTTAGATTTTCACTTTTAACTAATACTGTAAATTTAATTTATGCATAATATCAACTTTTAATTAGTTATCATGCACAATATTTTCAGTTCTCCACAAATCCTCTTTAGTTACTGCAAGGTAGCACAGAGATATCATCAATTTCAGCGATCAAAAAGATAAACTTTCCTCAAACTTTGCAATTAGCAAGGTAAATGCTATATATTCGTTCTTCCACTTTTTATTCAATTATAGCTTTCATTCAGTTTTTGTTAAAAAAGAAATTTTCAGATTGCAACTCTTTTTTTTTCATTTCAATTGTTTTCTGTAGAGTAGTACTTGCATCATTTTTCTGGGTTCAGTAAACTAGAGTTTTCAGCACAATATTATCCCATTGATATTACCATGAATCAAACAGCACAAACATACGTATGCGATAAACAGTAAATTTAACTCCAACACGAGCATTATATAACATAATCATATCTTATATAGCCAACATTGCCTTCCTTACTTATCAAAAAAAAACATTGCCTTCCTTACTTTAGCTTGAACATTTATCAAAGTTTAGTTCTTCACAGTCACACAAATTATCATTCCTTTGTGCATAGATGGAAAACTATTTTCAATATTTTCTGCCCAAAATGTTAGTATTCAATTTGCTTTACATAATAACTAAAAATTGAATTAAATTCATTTCACACTTTTTTTTTTCTTGCTCCAGATCTGTGAAACACATTGACAAAGCTAGCCATAATATTTCAGTCACAATCAAGTTATAAAACAGGTGTAGCCAATGAAATACATCTACTCCACTGCTTATATCAGTTCTTTGCCCTGATATACACTTCTTTACCTTCGTTTACTCACTGTTAAACCTGACTGCCTATGGTAGCACTAAGGTACCCTTTTATTCGTTTCTGCATGTTTATTCCAACCTTTGGTAGTTGATCAAGGATATGAACTATGTTATTTGGTGTGAGCTTCAAAAATTTGTCGCTCTCTTTTTTCCATTTTAAAATCCATCTTTTATTTTTTTGGTAGCATTTTTGAACACAATTTGTACTAAGCTTTCATTCGATCAACCAAACACATTAAGCAATAGGTTCTAAGACATTAAACGCAAGTATGACAAGCTACTAACTAGCTGATCACATATTTATACAATCCAAGACATTCTCTTCACTTCTCCAATCTTTGACCACATATATTCTTCGTATTTCAAAACCAAATCAACTACAGCAATGAATTTGCAATCATACTTCTGAATTTCTTCTTCAATTTGCTACCTTACTGTACTTTTAATTTAAAAGTCTACAATAGACAGTTAATTGAGAATGGTTGAAAACTTCACAAATTTTGTCATCTGCATTTTGCTACAGGAATATCATATGCAAAGAGTAATTTGCTCTGGATAATGTTTGTATGAAGTAATTTGCTCAATATCCTTAGAGTCATTTACATGTGCAGTAATCCGAGGTACTAGCCTTGCACAAAGTCAAAGAACATCCAGTATGATCATCTTCTGTTTGCAGTTGGACTTTGTCACCAACTCATTGATATTACATAATCAGTTATAGGCCCAGTGACACATTGTAACCCTCCACTTGAATTCATTTATTGTAATGGAAAAATTGTGCCTGACCTCAAATGGAAGTTGGTAAGGTGTACTTGAGCTCAAAACGTATGTAAAGACAGTTACACCGGAATGAGATGGAGATTCAATTAGAACATTACTTCATACAAACATTGTGCTATATAATGTTATCAAATCAACAATATTCTTATGTATAGATACAATTACTCTTCCAATAAATCCCGCAGCAAAGCGCGGGCCACTTTTCTAGTATACATATATTATATACGTCTCAAAAATTAATTTTGTTTTTGTTGGCCATCTTTATCAAATGAATTTTATGTTTTCCGGCGTAGCCTGGAAATAATAACTTACATTGTGTTCCTCTGCTGCAACTCCATTACAGTTTCCAAGCACACATGTACCTATTGTGTGCATGGAGTTGAATACTTTATACTCTACTATCCATTTGATAATGGATGATGTACATGTTGACTGCTGAATATGAATATTTCCAGCCTATAGCTAACTAGTTTCCTTTTTTTTTAGGGAGAATTCCACAAATGGTCACTCAACTATGACTCATTCGACACTTTGGTCACTCAAGTTTCAAATATATCACTTTGATCACTAAACTATTACATTGTCAATCACTTTAGTCACCCAATGAGTATTTTTTCTCACTTTAATCACTTCTCCCAATTATTCTAATACATATTTCACAATTGGTTGGATGAAAATATCATTAATATTGTGGCAAATAATTTTTTTTCAATGAAAAAAATTAACAAAGTGACTAAAGTGATTGACAGTGTAATAGTTGAGTGACCAAAGTGATATATTTGAAACTTGAGTGACCAAAGTGTCGAATGAGTCATAGTTGAGTGACCATTTGTGAAATTTTTCCTTTTTATTAATTAAAACTTTAAGATTAGGATAGAGGAAGAATCACTATCAAGTATCAATTTAAGCTATTTGTAAACGGAATAAATGAATACCTGAATGTAACCACCGATGAAGATGTGTCCCAGTTTAATCCAGACCTGAAGATAGAGTTTTTCTTAATGGTCTGGTCTGGACTGAACTGAAGTTATATATATCAGCCTTCTCTTACTATTTCACTGGTCTAATCTCTACAATCAGTACAACATGACTTCAGACTAGGGCTGCCACTTGGTTTGGTAATTACCAAACCGACCGAATACCAACCGATACTTTAGATTTGGTAAGCCAACTTTTTGGTAACCGAGACCGATAAAACCAAAATCGAAAATTACCGAAAAAGTTGGTTTGGTTTTGGTAAATACCGAATCTACCGATTATCTAAATATTAGCTTTATATACTGTGGTTTTCAATACACATACATGTATATTAAGAAGTAAACATAAAAAATTTCATAATAGTATGAACATTACTCAATATACTACATTAATAGTACATGTATTTTGAGTAACCTAGTCGAAAAAGGTTAAATAACCTAGTTTTATTGAAGATGGTAAAAATTTGATGTCATATATACAAAAAAAAGCTATGATTAGTAGATGAATACGAAGTTTACGACTATAAAATTGAAAAACCTAATTTTGTTCATTTCTAATTTATATTACAAAGAATTAGTTGTTTTTAGTTGTTCTAAAATTGGTAATACCGAAAATCAAAATACCGAATTTGGTAGATATGATTAAAAACCGAAAATTTTGGTTGGTAATTGGTAGCTCAATTTTGAAACCGAAAGCTTTGGTTTTGAAGTTGGTAATACCTATAACCGATTCGAACCGACCGAGTGATAGCCCTACTTCAGACAATAAGAGCCACGCAGCTTCTTTACTTGTTAACAACCACACAACAGAGAAAACACAATAATAGTCAAAGTTGTTATAAATATTATATAAATGTGGTTGTCCACTGTAAATACTCATTAGTTATGTCCTTATGATGTAAACATTACTCCTATATAAAGGGGTCTAATGAGAATGAAATACACACTTCTACCTCCTCCATACTCTGTTTCTCTCTTCTATCTCTATATTTTTCTCTAGTTTATAACACGTTATCAGCACGAATTTGCTCTTATTTTTCTTCTTCTTCTTCTTTGAACTCCATGATGATCCGCAAGCCTTATGGTACAACATAGTTGCTTATGATCAAGGCTAATGATCTATGAGTTTTTCTTCTTTCTCTCCTAGATGAATATCAATTTTCTTTATGCGATCATTTACATATATTTGTATGTATCTTTTATATAATATAATTGTTGAAAATTTATATTTCAAATACGACAATGAGAACTACATGTTCCATTGCTCAAGACTCGAGTCCTCTGACCGAATAGTCTTAGAACCTATGGTTCTATAGACATCACACGAATGTTTTTCTCGTGTGTTCCCTATGGGATCCATTTTTCATATTTATGAACTCTTCGAAACCTTTATTTCGTATATGAATTTTTCATAGAACATATTGTTCTAATAATTATGGATCCTAATATATCTCATCTTTTCTGTTTGTAGAAAGATGACGCATCTAACAAAATTGGACTATGATCCTCTTAAAATTTCTAGCAAGAACTATTTGATGCTGAAATTCACCTTATGGCTAAAAACCTTGGAAATGCCATCAAAGTTGACAATTAGTCATCTGTGCAAGATCCCGCCAAGCATATGATTTTCTTGCGTTATCATCTTGATAAGATCCTAAAAGATGATTACCTTACGGTGAAAGATCCACTTGAGATTTGGCAAGCATTGGCTGATCGATTTGCTCACCAGAAAATCATTGTTCTATCTAGAGCATGATATGAATGGACGCATTTTGCGCCTTCAGAACTTTAAATCTGTCACTGATTTTCAATTCCGCTAAACATATGATTACCTCCCAACTAAAATTATGTGGAAAATCTGTCAGTGAAGATAACAAGCTCAAAGTCCTGATTTTTTTGTGGACAATGGAAAACATATTGATTACATGATCAGCGGCGGTTTTCTTGACACCGATAAATTTATGTTTAGGCGTTTTTTTTGTCTCTATTTATTTTGTTTAGTCATTTTAAGCCTATGTTTTGGCACCGATTAAACATAATTATGTTTCATTATCTTTATCTGTTTAATCACATTTATTATATTTAAATTACCTTTATTACAATTCTTTCATAACTGAATTTGTCATGAGAATTTGTTGCAAGAGTTACAATTATCATGATAATATTTTTAATTACCATTATCTTGTAGTTATTGTTATTAATAACTCATTTTATTATCATTCTATTACCATTATCTGATACTCACCATAGTTATTTATTTTATGCAATCATAATGAACATTTATTACTTATGATTATATCTACCTCATATGATTATGTCGTTTGTGAAAAAATAACAAAATTATTTTCCATAGCTGGGACTTGAACCCAGGTCTTTTTGGATGAGAACCAAATATATTAACCAACTAGACTACAACAAATTTATGATTATTTTGTTATAATGTTATATTAATGCATGTTTCAATTACTGACTCTAAATGAATCTATTTCTATTTTAGAATATTTTGTTACTCACCAATTGATATCAACAATATCAATTATATTTTCAACAGAATCGAGCAGGTATGTATTTTTCATGAGTTTGACGACTTCAATTTGATCTCATCTTATTATCTTATCTAATAATTTGATATAAAATTGTCAATTTATAATGAGATTGAAACTACATGTTTCTTGATTCAATTTCATGAGGACTTAAAATTCCTCCACTGATTGTTATACAATCAAATAGATCGAAACATCTTGTTTCTTGATCTCTAATTATGTCAGGACCTTTGTCCCTTCTCTTTATGAGTACGTGTGAACCTCTGTTCACTCCACTTTTAGAACATGCTTCTAATTGTGAAGACTCAAACTAAATGGTTTGAGTATGAGGGCTATGATCCCTAAATCTATTATTATTGGAGTATATGCTTATACCCATATGGACTACTGTCCCAGACTCGAAATTTGAGTATATAATTTTGACATTTGTTTTCAGTGTCAAACAATAATATGAACCACGTGTTCATTAATAAATTCATTTTGAACCATGAATGTTCATGATAAATATAATGACAAACATAGTTGTCTTGCATGCATATAATGCAACTATGGACATGATCCATTGCAATTGTTGATAATTTTTCACAATTGATGCTTCCACAAGCTAAGGTAACAATCATCTCAAGAGCTGCAGATCTTGATTGATGGCCGGCTCCAACTGAGCTCGTATTATGTTACCTATGTGGAATACCATTGCATATATTTGGTGATGAAAGTTTCACCTACATTAAGTTGTATTAATCAACTATAAGTATACTACTGTATACTATATCATGAATTAAAAATTTCATTGAGCCAAATAAAATTATTTTGGCGTGACCAATGTGTCATTATTTTATCTACTATGTCATGTAGACTTATCTACATACTTTACATTGTTGTATAATACAACAATAATTGCAAACTTTCCTAACGAGGATATTATAATTTATCGCATATCTGCGAGTTGTCACTTTAATAAGACAATTCTCCTGTCATTAGGGGGAGAAATATTATGAAAAACGATATGAATTGGTGTGTGATATTTATCCACCATGTCTTATTATTATCTTAAGAAAAAGTCTCAATCAATTATGAGAAATTGAGAAAGTGACACTTATTAAAGATAAGTTTTTGACCTAAAAATTGGTTTGGGCTCGCCACCCACCAATGGATTTCCAATCCAAATTTTTTTGCCCGCATATTTTGCAAATGGTCAAACTAGATGGTCTTCCCGCCGTTAGGGGGAGGAAACACTATTGTAACGGCGTGCATTATGTGGGATGTATCCACCAAGTCCAATGTTTTAATCTCCCTATAAGGGAAGATTATACAAGCCCTATAACACTCGTTATGAGGTTATACAAAGATCCACATTCTTTAATTAATTTGTCCTTGAGAGACAACAAATGCCCTAAAAGAGGCATGGGTACCTGATATGAATAAGCTTATTATAGCTAATGCATGCATATATTTTGAATGTGTGATAGATCTCTAATTGATGATCATTGATGATATCTCATCTATAGTAGCGCTACTAAAAATCATCAAGGGTTGTACACTACCACGTTTCATTGTGTCGACAAATTATACTATTGGCCAAATTGGAAAGAGGCAATTCCAATGAATTTGAATATTGTAAACGTGATGATATATTTGGACTTTATAACCCCTAAAATACAAGAGGGTGTTCATTCCAGTGAATTAAAATCACTATGACACAAGTCTCTTTATAGAGACATGGGCTTATCATTCTTCTCCAAGCGCCAACTTTTCTATAAGTACAGTGTTATATTGACGAGAGACTTATGGCATGTTGTCTTGGCTAATATGAAGATCTTAAAGGAAAATTGCTAAAAGCAAATCTCCAAATCCTATGTGTCATTATAAGCATATTGCTTAATCAAGTCCATGAATGAATGAGCTTAAAGCTCACTCATGGAATCAAAAGTCTAAAGCTCATACATACTCATTCAATTATGGTCAAAGTGACTTATTGCCTCAATGAGTACTATGACAAGACTAAGAAATCGAATTCGAATCATGCTCACAATGTTGCAACATATTCTAACTTCCACAAAGTTATGAATTTATTTAGAGCTCATATTGAGCCTATATGAAATTATCAATTACACTAATTGATATTTATGGCTAAGTATGCCATACTTGAATTTCAATGCTTGGATAAAGGTAAATGTGTCAATTATTGTTCCTTTATATTGTTATTCTTTAAACTAATATCTTTATCTATAATTTGAGCATATGAAATTGGTTCTACTCTTATCATGTCAGGTAAGATTCATTAAAGAACATCATAGTTTTATTGGTAATGCCCTAACTTTTACAGGAATTGCAATTCATGATCAGTCCCCTTTATGCAAAGCACACATAGTCTCACCTATGTGATCGACACACCATATCTAATATATATGGTGCATGTATTTTATTACATACATGACTGAAGCTTGCAACAATCAGGGGGAGATTCTCATCAGGGGGAGCATTCAAAATCATGCTACCTAGGACATATGCGCGTTGTACTCTTTTTCTCCTTCGACCAGGGTTGTTTTTGTCCCACTGGGTTTTTGTTGCCTGGCAAGGTTTTTGATGAGGCAACATTAAGCGCGTCCAACACCATATCATTTAGTGGTGGACATCCAAGGGGGAGTGTTATAAATATTATATAAATGTGGTTGTCCACTGTAAATACTCATTAGTTATGTCCTTATGATGTAAACATTACTCATATATAAAGGGGTCTAATGAGAATGAAATACACACTTCTACCTCCTCCATACTCTGTTTCTCTCTTCTATCTCTATATTTTTCTCTAGTTTATAACAAAAGTAGCATTATTATTAACTTTAACAGTTATAGTCATCCATAATTTCTTTTAGAGAAAAATTTAGCCACCGTCCCCAAACTATGCTGCTAAGGCCAAGTTGATACCCAAACTCTCAAAAGTATCAATGTGATACCCAAAGACATATTTTGACATCAACGTGATACCTCCGTCCAAAATTTCTGACGACGTCGTCTGTTTGCTGACATGGCAAGTACGTGGGCCCCCCAAAAAAGTGAAATGACCAATTTACCCTTTTTTTTCTTTTTCTGTTAATTCATTTTTTTTCCTTTTCATTTTTTTTCCTTCTTCTTCTTCTTCTTCTGGAATTTTGTTCTAGTCAAACCGCCGCAAGCTTTGCCACCACATTTCCTGGGCTATGTCTCTACGGCGACAAGTCCATCGAGCTGCCTCCCTCTACCAAGACACAACCACAACCAACGATGTACCATACTCGACCACCCCCACCAACAGTGAATATTACACCACCATCGCCACCAACGGTGAACCATACACCATCACGTACCACATGAAATGATGAACTATACACCACCACCACAAGAACTACCACCAACGACGACAACAACAACATTCCATACACACACTATAATCCCAACAAGAACAGCAACTACTACAACAACAACTACGAGACCAACCAAAACAGGATGAATGACAAAAGGTTTACGTAGTAGAGAGGCTAAAACACTCCACCACCACCACAAGAACTACCACCAACGACGACAACAACAACATTCCATACACACACTATAATCCCAACAAGAACAACAACTACTACAACAACAACTACGAGACCAACCAAAACAGGATGAATGACAAAAGGTTTACGTAGTAGAGAGGCTACAACACTCCACCACCACCCCAACCACCCAAAACAGCAACAGCTACTACAACGTTGAGAGGCAAGGCATGAGCGACACAAGGTTCTTGGAGAATGGTAAGTACTACTACGACCCCAACAGCGAGAACAACTACAATCAGAACCAGTACAAGAACTCGTTTGCAACCTGCACCAAATTCTCCACCCTCATTCGCAACGTCTGCTGGACAACCAAGGGTCGCAACGTCTTCCTCTCCGATCTCGTCTCCGCCGCCATCCCCGACGGCTGGTGACTCTCTCCCAAGAAATCAAAGAAAAATGGCTTCTGCTTCTTCTTCAAGTTCACTCTTCTTCTTCTTCTCTCTCCTCCTCCTCTCTCTCCTCTCCTTCTCCTCCGCCCAAACCATCACCAACGCTGCCAAGATCCTCTAAAATTCCTGCTACAAATCCATGTCCCATCAGTCTTCTCAAGCGGCCCAACCACTTTGTACCCAATACCCGCCGCCTCCGCCTCTATCTCCTCCGCGGTGTACTCATTTTTCGACCCACCACCTTTCGATAAACTCCCATCGTCACTACTATATCCAATTTCATCGTCGTCGCCGTCACCATCTTCTTCACTGTTGCCGATCATCTTCATCACCAGCAGGTTCGATTGGGAGCTTAAGCCCCAAGAATCTCGGCTGCCTTTGGCGGTAGAGATCATCTGGCGAAACCCAGCAAATTGAAAGACTATTGGGAGGCGGTGTTGGGAAGAGGAAGAGGAAGAAGAATCGGAGTTGTTGTGGTGGGGGGGGGGGGGAGAGAGCTCTGTTCATTTTATTTTTTTTAAAATTAGTTAGTAGTGAAATTATGCCCTTGACAAAAATATCACTTGTCTGACACGTGCTTGCCACGTCAGCAAGCAGACAACGCCGTTAGAGATTTTGGACGGAGGTATCATGTTGATGTCAAAATGGGATATTGACCATTTACACAATTTGAGCCTAAAAATTGCCCACTTACTCCACCAAGAAGTTTTTAATCCCATTTACCCAATTTAAACGTCAATGCCAGTTTTGCCCTCATTTTAATTAAAAAAACTACACTCTCAGACTCTCTCTCTCTCTCTCCTCTCCTCTCCTCTCCTCCTCGTTGGAGCGTCTGAGCACCGGAGTTCGATTCACGGCGATGAAGACTTCGCTGCAGAAGTCATGTGGCCCGGCGAGTCGAGACGATGACAGAACCTTTCCGGCGGCTTTTGGGCCATCTCGGCTCTGTTTCTCGATCCGGATCTTGGCCGGGTCTGATCTGCACTTTCGAGGAGCGTTGTTTTACCGTTTCCTCCGCCTGCCCGCGCAACCCCTAAGACAAAACAGAAAAACTTCAAAGCTCTACAGCAACGACTCTCACGTACATATTCTCACTGCGACCAAAACCCAAGCACTTGGTATGCGTCCCAGTTATCACGACCCATTAAACTAGTCCTAGTTATACAACTTGCACCATAAACAAGAGCCATTCAATGGGCACAGTTGGCTTTAGGTGGAGGAGGGTCCCCCATAATATTGACATCAAATTCAAGCTTTGGGTCTAGACTCTGGACCATTTCTCCCTCCCATAGTCCCATGCATGAATTGGAGGATGATGGTGTTCTCCCTCCCATGCATGAATTGATGGATGATGATGTGGGCCTGGTGCTTCGGGAAGCTTGCAAAATTGGTAACGACGTGGACAATAATAATATTATTGAGGGGGTAATAATGTTTCTACTGGGGCAATAATCATATTATTGGGGGGCAATAATAATATTATTAGAGGGCAGTAACGTTTTTATTGGGGGGCAATAATAATATTATTGGGGAACAATAATATTCTCCCGTGACCTATGAGATCTCCGACGAGCTTTTTGAGAACTTCCAGCGACTTGTGACCGGATTCTGGTGACCGGTGACCGGAGTCCCGCGACCGGTGACGAGACTCCGGGGGCCGGTGACTGAAATCCAGCGAGCATTGACCGGACTCCGGTCAAGTCTCCGTTGACTTCTCTCTAAGTGACAATGGGAGGGAGGGCAAAAGTGTCTCAATAATATACAAAAAATAATTAAAAAAATACTTAATTGGGTATTAGGGCAAAAAATATGTAATTTGTTGGATAAGTGGGAAATCTTATAAGATGTTTGGGTAAGTAGGGTTAATGAAGCTCTATTTTGGGCAAATGGACATTTTCCCTGTCAAAATATGTCTTTGGATATCACATTGATACTTTTGAGAATTCGGTTATCAACTTGGCCTTGGCAGCATAGTTTGGGGACGGTGGCTGAATTTTTCTCTTTCTTTTATTTATGAGCACAAAATTTTTCACACACTTGTGGTGTTTCTAGCAGCATTACTTACAGAATGAAAGGAGTGGCAATAACCTTCAATTCATTCCTCTTCCTAGTGCCGAATCCCTTAGCTTCCGTCATATCTAGCTCATGTGGCTCTGCCCCATTTGGGAGTTTTCAGTTGAAGGAGCAGAGCAAGTGAGAAAGCGCAAGCTCAATAGTTGCAGTTCCGAATGATATGCCTGGACACATTCTCTTAACGGCCCCAAATGGAAGAAACACAAAGTTGGTCCCTCGAAAATCAATGAAAGAACCTTGGAACCTCTCAGGCTTGAACCTTGTCCCCCCAATGTTTCGGGTCTCTTCCTATTGCCCAAGCATTGATCAAGAATTTGGTTCCAGATGGTATATCGTATCCACTGACTTTGCGAGTTTCATTTGCCTGTCTTAAGGGGCAGACCTAGTAATAGGCCCGAAGGGGTCCGGACCCCCCTAGAATTTTTGGTTTAGGGTTTAGGACTGAAATCGCATTTTAGTTACTTCAATTTTAGTTACTTATTTACCTTATTAATATTAAAAATAGGCTTAATTTAAGTATTAGACCCCCCCCCCCCCAAACTTCTATAACCAATCAATTTGAATAATAATTTAATTATATTAAGAAACATAATTATTAAATTGATTGGTCTTTATGTCTGAATAAGTAAAGTAATTGATTTGTTTTATTTGAAAAATAGTAAGTAATTAATTTACCAAGAAAACGTAAAGTAATTGATGAATAAGTTATTACTTTCTTCACATGAAGATTTGTAATCTTTATATGACTTTAGGAGATGTATAAAATCAGATGAACATTTTCTATAAGGACAATATACAAAATATTAATTTTTTGCGAAATTTTAATATTATATACAATATATGTCTGGACCCCCCCAGATGTCAAATCCTGGTTCCGCCCCTGCCTGTCTTGGGATTAAGGCAAGAGGAGGGTGCAATCGTAGCGTTTCTTTTATAACCAACTTCATGTAGTCTAGTTTCTTAATGTCAGCCTCTTGAATTTTCTTCTTTCCTGCAACAAGTTTGCGTATCTCGGCTTGTGCTTTCTCCATTGCTCTTGGATTTCTCAGGAGTTCTGACATTGCCCACTCTATGGTCATTGCTGAAGTGGCACTTCCAGCAGAATATATATCCTGAAATTGAAAAGACTCAAGTTCTCTAGTTATTAAAAAGCTGTGATTCTATATATAATGGATGATAATATAACTTACACGGTTATACTTACTAGGGTGACCGATTTGATATTGTTGGTTGTGAGATCAAATTGAAGCTCACCAGACTCCTGAAGTTGTAGAAGCACATCAACTAGATCTTCATCTTCCTGCAGGTGACCGCCACCAGCTGATTTATCATTGCTAATGGCTGCAATGGTCTGTCTTTTCAGTTTATGATCATTTATGATTTCTTCAAGAATCCTATCCAGCTTTCGGTGTATTTTCTCAACGGCAGACTTGGTACTTGTGAGTTGTGACATAACAGAGGAATCTGAGCGAAGGGAACAAATCCGGCAGGTCCAAACCTGTGGCGAGCACATTTAATTCCTTGACCAATGATGTAAATTCATGTTGGTATTTGCACCTTTTTCCAAAGGCTGCACGAGCAGTAATGCTGTTAACTGCGGAGAAAATCATCTCACTAAGGTTGAGAATTACTGGATGATCAAGGTCATGACCCTGTGGCTGTGATAAGGAGTAAATTGATTGAACAAGATTCCATGCCTCTTCTTCTCTCATTGATGCAAATGACTGCACACGCTTCGCACTAAGGAGTTCCAACACACAAACTTTTCGCATTTGCCTCCAATAATCATTATAAGGACTAGAGGCGATACCTGAATGATTATAGGAAGTGAGTTCTATTGCAAGAGCAGTAGGCCGTCCTGCGAAAGCAGAGGCATGCGTCTTCAACACCTCATGGGCTAATTCAGGGGATGAAATGACAGTGGATGATACTTGTCCCAGTTTGAGGTGCAAGATAGGACCATATTTCTTGGCCAAGTTTCTTAGGGAATGATGTGGTAAACGGACCTCAGTTGCTGTCAGAGCAACCCAAGCCAACCGGTGCAAGTTCCCAATAAGAGGAAGCTTCCTTGGCCCTGGGGGCAACTTTATATCATTTTGAGCAAGGGTCTTCCAATACAGAAGAAAAAGGATGACTAGGACAACCAAACAATTAGCAAAGAGAGGAAGATCAAGGGAAGGAATTTGGATTTGGAACATTGCTACTGCTGCTGCTATTCCTATTAGCTAGCTAGGCACAATATTAAAGAGAAAGAGTAGCTCTTACAATTGAGATAGCAGTAGCAGAGGTACGGTGTGATGTCAAGTGGTTTTATTCAACTTGCATTTATACAGAGATTGGTATGTACGCGTCATATAAATTATGGCCATGTATAACTTCCTCACTAAGGTTAACATTATTGTCAAACCAAAGAAAATGTTAACCTTACCTTAAAAATGCACATTCATTCTCATTCGACAACCACACAATAGACTATAGACCTCAAACAACGGAACCAGTTATCTTAACCATGTAAAAATTTAGTCATATTGGAAACCTTTAGTCGTCCAAAATGGTAAAAGACTCGTCTCTTTGTCCACTACTATCAGTATTTGACTAACAGGGTGGCCCCGTTCCATGCAATTACATGCAGACTTTCCAAGCAGGCACGAGGTAACGGGTAGTGATTCTTTACGTCGGATATAATACAATGTACTGAAGAAATTGGTGCAACTTTAATATTAGATTATAAGCAACGCGTGTCGTGTGGAATATGAATTGGACTCAATAGATATAGCAATATGAATTATTTGAGAGAAAAGGATAGAGAAAGCATCCATGTCTCAATTTCTGAAAGGCCCTTCCTAGCCAGGAAGAGGTTGAAGTCAGCAGACAAGCTTTACCGTTACCAGCATAATATATAATTATCATACATGATTAGATTAGTAGTTATGTTTTGATTAGTTTATTCACCTTGACTTAGCTGTCAAATCAACAATTTAGCACAGTGATTGACACCAAGATTGAGATTATTATAACTTTAACCCAGGAAAATGTGAACCTAACCAAATCCCAATCCTACAGACCACGGTCTTGTTCATAAAGATACATACGTGGCCTATTACATATACATGAATTCCACTTTTTATTCTGAAGGAACAATAACAATTACAGGAAAGAACTATAACTCCTTGTTTTGTGAATCATACACTTTTTTCTTTTTCTTTTGGTATGTGAATAAACTAATCTATAGATTATACCCCTAAGCACGAGCTCTCACTTAATGTAGGGGACTCACCAAGAAACTCTGATCTCAACTGCATCAAAAGCCTCCCCAAATAGTTTAGGCCTTCTCCATCCCGGCCTCCACCCCAGAAAAGATCATGCGGTGAAGCTTCAACAAGAACAGATCCAGCAGTTGACAGCAACATAGAATTCAAATGTGGGTATATTGAGAACTTGCATTTTAGTGCCCTGTACATCACATCAATCTTGACACTTTCCCAGTCGGATCTTACCTGCAAAGCACATACAAGATGTTAGAACCAGCTTGCAACATAGCCCACCTGTCTAATTAAATGAATCAAATTTTCCCAATATTATACTAAGAACAGAATAACTGTAAAGATTTTAGACTCAAATATTATTCTCTGCACATAAATGACCACTGCCGGACATAACATGATTGGATTGTTTGTCCTGATGTTCATACCAATGTAAAATCAATCAAATCTATGTAGAGCCATACCAAATAAGGGTGCTGCCTCTGCATTGATCTTCCTATTCGTGCTGCTTCTTCCGGACTTTTTGCAGACTTGATATTTTCAACACAATCTCGTGCCACAGGATCATCCACCCCAACAAACTTGTGAGCCTACATGTCAGTACTTCTTTTGTGAGAATTACGCCAATTTAATAAGATGAGAAGAAGATTCATGCAGAAAAAGGAAGTACCTGGTAGTAATGCTCTACACTCAACCAAGTGGAATAATCACCATCAACATCAAGCATCTTAATTGGGTGAGGAGAGAAATTTGAGAAAGCGCCATAAGGATCCCATGTTTTGTAAAAGAATATGATTCTTGATTCATAAGGAGTGACAGTTGGATCAATTTCATATGTTTCATCAACTGATGGAATAACAGGCGTCAGATCTGGTATGGGTTGAAGAAAACCACTAACAAGCATGTCAGGTCCAACCTATCATTCAAGTTCCAGAAACATAAAACAAAATGATCAGAAGGCAGGAGAATTCTTTAGCAATTTACATAATGACTTACATCCAATGACACAACTTTGGAAAAGATCCTATGGCTCTTTGTCCATGACATGTGGGACTAGTACAAAGAAAATTCAAGTGGTCGATCTCTATGAAAAAGAACTTGTCTGAGTCATATATATTCAGTAGATTAATTAGTGAGTTCAATGTTGGAGTCTCTCCTGAGCAAAGGTAAATTAAGATTAGGCTTATAGCTTGCTAGATGTTTAGTTTATAGCCTTATAGGACCACATATCAAAACATATCAGTATAACCACACAGCAACATAAATCTGCCCCAGAACTAGCCCACATTCAATGGACAGTTACTCTAGAGAGAGAAAACTCTACACCTCAGTTAGCCAATGTATCAAGGTGATTTGAATTGAATGCCGTTGTACATGTAGAATCCAAGACCGCTAAATCCTATTCTATCTCAGAGTTATGAATATTCTCCATCAAATTTAACCTAGAGTTCAATCAATAGATTGTCGCTTAACAGAAAATATAGACTAAAAGGAGAAATCCCATATGAGGAGATGAAACATAGGATTAACACAAGATCAAGGAAAGGTACTTTAAGCAAATTCCAAAACTCCCCACCAACCTGTTCATAGCAAACATCAATTAAATCCAAGGCTTGTGTCATTTCAACCATCCCAAGTTCACCTACAGGGGATGGAGCATTTTTTCCACCAATTATCTTAGGAGCAACAAAAGCAAAGACCTGCAAGATATGGAATGCATTATTAGAATAAAGACATAACCAAAATTATGCTTGCCAAAAACAATGCAAAAACGAGTTTTCACCTTTTTCTCCAATATCCTATTGAAATTATATATACCAACATTTGTTACTCATCAGTTTTAAGCAGACCAAAGCAGAAGATTAACATGAATTGATAGAGACAAAGAAGCGAGAAAGAAACCTTATGTATTACTCCAGATGAAATAGCGGCTGCAGATAGTGTCCCTCCACACTCCCACAAAATTGAAAGATATCCACGATCATGGAAGTACTCCATTACTTCTCTGGGGTTTAAGATGTCAAACTCCACGACTTCAATTCCTTTAGATGCAAGAAATTTCTGGAAACTCCTTCTCGCACCCCTTTGTGTCACAACTATAGTAGAAACATCAGAGGTATCCCAAAGGTTTGCTTCCTCAGGGAGATCAAGTGTCTGTGTCATTACAATCCGCATGGGCATATGGCCACCTCCATGCCTCGCAGTTAGCCTCGGATCTGATTCATAATAAAGAGATGGAAGATAAGACAACATGTTGAGCATTTCCAACACAAAGTTTGGAGAAAATGACAACACTTACTGTCCCTGCGCGCTGTGTTTCCCCCTACAATGATGGCATCACTTGTACCCCGCAGTTCAAAAACTCGATTTCTAGATGTCTTGCTGCTTATCCATGATGCATGTCCACTGGAAGCAGCAATTTTTCCTAGTTAACACCAAGAAAGACAATCAGCAAAGATTTTGTAGTTTTCAAGTTTCAGGCCCCTTGTGTTAGATGTTGCATCATATTTCTAATTTAGTTTTAGATGGTGCTCACCATCAAGGGTCATGGCAAACTTGAGAACAGAGAAGGGGACTCGAGAAGCAGCTCTACAAATTAAAGGAGCATTGGCCAGGAGGCACGACTTCCGAGCTTCCTGTTAGATTGAATGAATCACATGGTAAATTCGGCGGCACCAAAGATAGATAGATAGACATTTTATTATTTACCTCGATGAGTTTGCTGTTGAGGTCCTCACCGAGCACCTCAACTCGCAAGCCTTGACTTCTCAATGCCCTTATGGCATTGCCTCTTAGATGCTGCAGTGGATGCCTCAACCCAATCACCACTCTTTCAACCCCGCCCTGATCATCATCCAAAACAAACAATCAGAGTCAAAGTAAGTTTGTTTCTTTGAATTGAATTAAGAGTGAAAATGAAAGCCGAACCTGAACGAGGGCGGAGACGGCGGAGTGGTCGCCGTGGCAGTCGCCGGGCTCCATGTTGAGATAAGCGGTGGCCTGGCGGGAGAGCTGTCCGGCGGCCTCGACGGCGAGGACCTCGGCGGGCCTGGTGCCCTGGGCGTAGAGGAAGCCCTCGCCGGCGACTTTGCCGGAAGGAGTGGCGATGACGCAGCCGAAGTTGGGGTGGGGAGAGGTGAAGCCGGCGGATTTATCGGCGAGCTCGATGGCGCGTCGGATGTAGGAGGCATGGAGCGCGTGGGATGAGAGTGAGTTGGCATTGTTATGCGAAGGAGTTGCGTTGCAGTTGCAGAGTATCGAAGAAGGAGAAACTCTGAGCGCCATTCAACTTCACGTACGGATGACTACATCAGATAACACCCCACCCCAACTCATACTCACTCATCTCCCACGCATCATGCACGTGATCGTTTTTTTTTTTTTTTAATCATTCAACTTGACTCTTCTTCTACTTAGCTTTCTAGACATTTGGAAGATGATCGAGGAGAGAGCGAGAGCTCAAGTCCTTGGCCTGAGATCCGTGTTCTGGCGTCTACAGCCTTTGATTTATGCTCGGTTGGTTTAATGAAATGAATAATGCACATCTCACATTCTGCATCCTTTCTGATGATTTGAGCTTGCATTGTAAAGATTTTTTTTTTTTTTTTTTTTGTTACAAGCGGGGCCTAAAAGACCCAAAAACAAAACAACAAAAGAAACTAAGAACTGGAACAAAACCCAGTCCTCCTGGCTCTAGTTACAGCAGATAGATCATCTAAGAAAGCTTGGGCAGCATGAATAGGGGGATCATCAAAGGTGATCAGTCCAAGCTCATGATCAATGCTACTCTTGGCAAGGGCATCCGCAGTCATATTGCATTCCCTAAAGATGTGAGCAAGCTTGACAATCTGAAATTTGGCCATCAATATAGCACAACCATCAAGCAAAGAGCCAGGGGATGAAGCCCAGTGTTTGATGATTGCATAAGCTGTACAAGGAATATTGCATTGTAAAGATTTGATGCAAGTTATGGTTGTTTTTCTAAAAAAGAATTGTTCATTTTCTACCGCAAGAGCTTCAGTACTTGGATTCTGTTACATGGGGAATCGAAATGAACAAATATCAATACCTCACTGACAACAAGGACACTGAGTTACTAGGCATATGAGTTGGCCCCAAAGGAATATGCAGTGCAAGTAATAAAAGGAAAGCATCAATTATTTATAATGTAATTTCATCATCATCATCATACAAGGCACACCAAACCTCCTTACAAGGATAAGGAGGTTATATAGAATATTTATGAGTTGCTTCTCTTGAAACTAGAAAAACACATAAGACATAATACGACAGGCAGTGAATAGCATCACAACATCAGCAGCTGCATCTATTCCTCTTCTTCTGCCTCCTCCAGCCACTTCACAAAAGGCTCCAGAGCTTTCACAAATGTTTGCCTGCCACAATTTCCATTAAAGCAAAGCATTTATAAGATGCAACTACACAACAAAACACTGGTATCTGAGAAATCGTAACATATATATGTGTGAGAATTTTCAAGTCAAAAAAAACAAAGCCCTACCTGCCCTTGGGATTTGTTCCTTTGCGGAACCAATGGAGGATAGTGTCTTCTGCAAGCACATCCTGGTCATACAGAGACCTAACAATTTCAGAGAACAGCTTCATCAGCTTAGCATCCTCATAGCACTGCATCTGAACTTTGTATATCAGCTCCAGCTCAAGCTTCCCATTGGTGCAGAAGGCATTCAACAGTTGTGCCCATGTTTTCACCTGAATTTTTAAATTGTAACAAGCTCATTAAACAATAATGAGCACTGAGCCTGCAATTCTATTTAAACACAATCAACAAATAAACATATATTTTTTCCGCTTTCAATTTTTAGATTTGGTTAACCAATTCAACTCAAATCTTTACATTCAACTACTTAATTGCTAACCATTGGAAGCATTCTTTTATCATTTGCAGCTACATTAATCTATTGAGCATATGAACATAACATTCAAGCATACCTGGCGAAGAGCTGCGTTGGCATTCTGTTGCTGATTCTTACCAGACCACTGCACAGCATCCATAATAACATCCCACAGGATACGCACAACCTCAACATCTGGCAATTTGGCATCTTTAACGCGCTGCTTCACAGTTTCTATGACTTCAGATATATCAGTTTCCTCTGTTATCTGGGTTGTCAAAGCAGATTTCATATCTTTAAGCTTCACCTCAAAAATCTTCTTTTCATTGTATTCAACCAAGGACACTAGCCCTTCCTTGCTGAAAATTGGCATAAACATACGCAAATACAAGTCAGCAATCCAATACTATAATTACCAGACGATATCACTTGAAAACCCATTACTGAAATTGACAGTACGAGATGACATAAAGATTTCTTTACTGGATATATTATCATCCACTGACAAGCCAAATGTATTCAATCACAGCTAAACAAGAATGTATTTAGCTCTCAACATCTTCAAATTTCAAATTACAACTGACTGAATGAAAAAGAAAAAACTTACTAATCTAGGATAAAACATAAAGCTTATTTATTTTATATTTCAAAATCAGAGATGGGAGGAAGCAGATATAGAAGAAAGGTTTTCTGGCAACCAAAACTTAGCAGTGAACTGAAACACTCACGGATCACAGCTACTTGAGATTCGTCAATTATATTGCATTTCAAATATATCAGCTATGAATTTTAGACAATGAGTATTATCTTGCAAGGTGGTCATGTTAACAATTCTCATCAGCAATAGATGAACTTAAGCTATGAATTTTAGACAATGAGTATTATCTTGCAAGGTGGTCATGTTAACAATTCTCATCAGCAATAGATGAACTTACGTGAAATGCTCAGAGAAACTCTCCTCAGTTCGCTTTGCGGCTGGGAAGAAGTCCAGAAGATTATCCTCCACTTTACCCCGTTTCAGAATCGAAATCAAATCATCAAGGCTATTGTCAATCAGATACTCCTTGAAGAACTCAGTTATAAATGATAGAACTAGCCCTTTGCCAACAAGATTATCCTTGAGCATTGGCTGGAACACCGTTTCCGGTGGAAGTCCTGATAGCTTCTGAGAGAATGCAAGTGCTGTGAAAATTGCCAGCTTCTTCCTTTCATTTTCCTCAAAAAGCTCCAATGACTGAAGGAAACGTCGCATGACATTTTCGAGATTCTTTATCAGAAATGGCCTCCGCCTCAAAATCTTTTGTATGTAGATAACAGATGGTATAATGACTTCACGTCTAGGCTCAGACTCTAGTACAGAGTAAGGGTGGCGCTCCCCCTCATCAGGTTTTGTTGTTCCAGGTTGTGTACGGCCCCCAGTGAAAACAACCTACAGTTGTGAACAAATTGTAAGACCTAAAGTTGCATCATTGGCAGAGAATGATCATTCATCTGAACTCATGCTAAAATATCCATAGTCTACCAAATAATGATTACAAATTTGCATAAAAAATAAAATAAAATAAAAAACATGACAAAGAGTACCCAAGCATTAAGAGAACTTGCCTCAAAAAAGGTGTCACCGTATCTTGAGAAGTTAAGGTCTGAAGATTCAATGCTCTTGGCAATAAGTTCCTGCACAAATCATTTCAACAGATAACCAACTGAAAAAGCAAAAGGACGCACGGACATAACTAGATGAGATCACCAGCGCAAAGCTAACAATTACCAGATCACCAGCATTATCCAGATAAATCTGGACCACTGCATCCGCAAAAGCTGCAGGGTCCAGCGGCGCTGCAATATTCCGTTTGCGGGTCTTAATCCGCGTGCCACTGTACATAAAGAAAAACGAAAAACATGACATGCAAGTCAGGGATAAGAAGATATACATTCAACGCCTATATTCTTGTTAAATTTGACAGAACTGACCAGCATAGCAAACTCAAAAAAACTATTTGATAAGATTTTATCATCAATATATGAAAATCAGTTCTTATAGTTTAACAATTTAAGATACAATATTGCCATGAGTTAACGTACAAGTACAAAGCATATCCCAAAAACATAAAATTGTAGCAAGACTCACCCGAGAGTGGGTCTCTCCTTCGAGCTGAGAATACAAAAACACATGCAAACTCATCAGTGCATAGCCAAAACTTGTATATAAGCTACAACTTTCACAACCCAAATAAAGTTCTTTAACGGAAAAGGAAGAACAGCAAAAACAATTACACCAATGATTGACAAAATACTTGGAAGAAGCATCAGATGTAAACTCGTAACCATAATTCAAATCCAATTTCAATTTCATACCACAATAAACTGGATCAGAATGAAGAAGGGAACAAACAACAACCAAAGACATTTAAAATGTCCCATCTTCAGCTCAAATTAAGTTTCAAAGAATCAAAGATGTGTCCTTTCTTTAAATCCAGATATACCCAAATCAAACTTCAACCTAACAGAGCTAAATTAGATAGGAAACAGCAAGATAAGATCAATAAATTGAACTAATAACCTGATACAAGCAAAACCCATCAAGAAAAACAACCAAAAGAATCGAAATAGTTGAAAGAATCCAATTAGATAAAGAACCAGATCTGTGACCCAATAACATGTAATCAAAAGCAGCAAACTTTACAGAAGAGAAAAGGAAGCAAAGGCAAAGAGATCGCAAAGCAGATGCAGAGAAAGAAAGGGTACCTCATAAACCAAGTCGAAGAGGGATCGGAGAGTCGGAGGCGGTGAGGAAGGCTCGGCGCGTTTGAGAACCCCTTTTTGATTAGACAGAGAGAGAAAGAAAGGGAAAAAGAGGAATAACAAGGGATGCTGTGGTGCTTCGCTCACTGATATTTATTGGAGAGAGAAATTAATTTTTGAGAATTAAAATTAAATCAGAAAAATAAATAAATAAAGGGTTACTGTACGTGTTGTACCTTTGCCTTTTTTGGCAATCCTTTGTTTTTATTCTGCAAAGGTACACCTATGGTGGACTACCTTAAGGCTTATTCAGTAAGAAAAATACTTAGGTAGGGGTTTCCATCTTTTCCGAAAATGCTCCTGCTCTTTAAAGTGAAATATCCAAAACACCCCCTCTGCTGGGCAGTGATTGGTCCTCCTCACCACGTGTCCCGTGCGGATGCCCTACGCAAGATTCTCTCATTCAGTAAACAAGTTGGAACCATATTAATAGGCATATCAAGATTTTGTGCGATCCAAACAATTGAAACTGAAATCGATCAATTTGATATTATCTATCTATTTATAATGTATAATTGATAGGTAGTGTGTAAAAAAATTAACTTGATCCGCTGTTATTTCGACATCAAACAAAGCGGTCAACCCTTGATACGCTTATATTTCCCTAAGAGAAACTAAACCACGAGGAAGTAAATTTTTCAGAAATTTTTACATCAGTTGATATAGCTCACACCCACGAGAGTGTGAGAGCTGACGGATCAAAAAAAGAAGTTGCCAATGAGCGGTTATGAGCATATTAGTTTTATGTGGTATTTAGGGTTTGTGGTTGACCTAGTAGATCGAGACCCAAACGCCTACAAAAATAGCTGAAATTTTGAACATAACCATTTTTTCTTATCATGATAACATCCAACGGTCGATTTTGATATATAAAGTCTATTTTCTCCACATTGTTGCTCATGGAAGACACATTTTTTGATACAACTAATAAACAAATTATATCACATTAGTAGACATATAAAGATTTTATGCGATCCAGAAAATTGAAATTAGAAATCGATAAATTTGACATTACCCATATATTTTTAATCGTATTATTAGGTACTATGTAAAAAAATTAATCTTATCCTCTGTCATTTCGACATCAAATAATGTGGTCAACCCTTTATACGCTTATATTTCCCTAAAGGAAACTAAATCACAAGGAGGTAAACTTTTATAAATTTTTACATTAATTGATATATCACATCCACCAGAGTGTGAGAGCTGACGGATCGAAAAAATAAGTTGCGAATGAGCAGTTATGAGCATATTAGTTTTATGTGGTATTTAGGGTTTGTGGTTGACTTCGTAGATCAATACCCAAACAATGACGAAAACAATTGAAATTTTGACCACATCCATTTTTTCTAGTCATGATAACATCCAACAATTGATTTTGATAAATTTTATTCCCTCCACCTTGTTACTTATGGAAGGTATATTTGTAACATCCCGTATCTTGATTCACCGGTTTACTAATCATTAGGACGGTAAACGACATTTACTATCACTTTTATTGTCGTTTCAGTACTTTTAGGTGGCCCTAAAAGTTGACTTTTTATTCGGGTCAAAATTTGAGAAAATGTTCTTCATGAAAGTTGTAGAGGACGTTAAACCGAGCGCGTGCATAGGTAGTACGTAAAAATCGGAGCTCGTGTGCAAAAGTTATAAGCGAAATAATAAAGTTACTGTTCATTGGTAGTTAGTATATATTTGAATTTTTTTTACTATAGCCGGTAACTCTTTTCTCTCTCCCCCTTTCCCCCCCCCCGTTTTCTTCTTCCTCTCCCCGAGCTGTCGCTCTCCCTTTCTCTCCTCTGCAACTCCGGTTGCTTTCTCTTTCCGGCCACCAAAAAGCGTGAAACCGGTGGCTACGGACTCGTCTCGACTTCCTCTTGGCGCTGGCGGTGGTGGCTCACGGCGGCTTGGCCAGAAAACGACGCATCAAGCCTTAGAAGTTTACTGTAGCAGTTTGAGTCAACGCCGATTTCTTCCTATTCCGGCCACCTCCGACGACGAACCATAATCATTTGGAAGCGGCTTCCGATGTAGATGATGCTCCCCAAATCTTTTGCAACGATTTGCAGTGTAGAGGAAGAATCGACGATTGGAAGATTACGGTCACTATTCACAGTTTGAGTTCAAGCTTCTCCTTAATTGTTGAGGTACTTCCGCTCATTTTCTAACTTAGTTACAGTTGAAAGAATTATTGGGTCCGTTGAGTAGATGCTGCTGCCAAAGTTTGGTGGCCATCGGAGCTGGTGGCGGTGGCGGCGGCGCCGACACTGTGGGCGGCGGTAGCGGCGGCTAGGGTAGCTTTTTAATTTCAATTTCTGGCTAGTTGAATTCTATAATTATCATAGAGATTGTATGTGAAGTTTGGTAATTTTTGGAAGAGTTTGGAATTATTTGTGAATTTCCGAAGTTTGAAGTTTTGTGATTGAATTGTGGGAAATCCGGCCGTCGGATTTCCTTCGTTTTCGTTGTGGGATATATAAATTGAGGAATTGGGGTTGTGGAAGAGATTTGGGTTGAATTTGAGAAGTAATGGAGATAGGGATTTTCGGGTTTCGTTTAGGTTCGTAATTATTTTATCGGATTGTCGTTTACGGAAATATAATTGTGTACAGGGCAATGCCGCGAGCTACGGTTAAATGAAGGAACTCGTTTGCGTGGTCGCCCAATAGTACTGTGAGTGGACTTTTGTTTTTAAGTAAATGATGCATGCATTTATTCTTTGATTATGCTCTAATTATTTATCATTTTACATTTCGAGCATGTGATTCGATTTCGGAGATGGATTTCGTTTTATCTCATATAATTACTTTCGATAATGATTCGTTTCCGAAGTTGCTTATGATTTATAATTTTATTTGATGAATTATTTATTTCCGAGGTGATTTCCGAAATTTTATTTTTTTTAGTTATATTCCTATTCATGGATTTGAGATTTTTGGAAAGGTTTCGAAATGGGATTTCGATGGGATTATTTTCTTGTTTATTTATTTGATCCTTGGTTTTGGCATTGGGAATGCCTTAGCAATAATGTCGGTTTGAGAACTTTGATTATTTGAAGATTTTATGGCGTGCGGGGTCACGTCATTGGACTATGCTTATTTTCTTTTATTTACTTTTGAATTTGGAGATACTTTTGGCGTGTGGGACACGTCGTTGGAAATTCTTTTACGAGAGATGGGGGAAGCCTTATGTATTTTGGATTTACTGGATTTTCGGTTATGTTTCCCTGTGCCATACTGAGGGGTGATTTTATCATGCTAGCATTGATTTTCCGCCTTTGTGGCGCGGTGATGGGATCACCGTAGCCCTTCCGCCTTTGTGGCGCAGGTTACTGTCTCTGTAACAGTAATTCTGTAGCCCAGTATCCTATCGCTACACTTAGTGGCGTAAGGGTATATTACGGGAGTTATGGGAGTTCTTTAGCCTGGGAGGCTATCACCCAACCAAGCCTGAGTGGCTTATTCGTATGGCTATCATCTTCCCCTACTTATACTATTTTTGACTAGCGGGGACTAGTCTGAGTTTTCTTAACCAGCGGGGCTGGACTTATATTTTCGAGTTTTGAAATTTCAATATTTTACTCTACTGTTGTGACTAGCGGGGCTAGTCGGTTTTCTGGAGTTCAACGTTTTTCAGATTATTTTCTTAAGTGTTTTATAAAGGTTGCATGCATCCGGATTATATATATATATATATCGAAAAATGTGGGAAAGTATGAAATACATTTGGTTTTAATTTGTTCATTTTTATCCACTCACGCTAACGTTTTTCAATACTTTTCCCCTGGGCCCTTCGGTTTCAAATGTCCAGTTTGCGGGCGAAATTAGTTGAGGTCGGGCGTACATGGAGTCGAGGCATAGCCAACAGCATTGCTTCCGCGTACTCATTCTATTTCTGTTTTCTTTGTTACCTAGTGGATTAGTATTGCTCTGATAACCTATGGGATTAATATTGTTTTTGGGTTGAGACTGATATTTGTGAAATTGGAGTTGTGATTTGGGGAGCAGATGGCTCCAGAAGATTAAGGATGGATGATTTAGAAGTGTAAATGTTTTCCTACAGGTTTTGGGTACCCTACTTTTAGGGGAAGTTCCGCCAAATTTTTGGTAGAATCTCTTCTAAAGTGGGCCCCGCAGGGCCACTTCGGATTTCAGGGTGAAATCTGGGGCGGGTCCTGTCAATATTTTTGTATACAACTAATAAACAAGTTGGACCATATTAGTAGGCATATCCATATTTTGTGCTATCCAAACACTCAAAACTAATACGTGTAGACAAATTAACTTGATCAGCTGTCATTTTGACGTCAAATACCCCTTATACACTAATACTTTCCTAAGGGGAGTTGAACCATTAGGAGATAAACTCTGAAATTTTTATATTGGTTGGTATATCTCATACCCACAAGAGCGTGAGAGCTGACAGATCAAAAAAATAAGATCCGAATGACCGGTTATGAGCATATTAGTTTTATGTGGTATTTAGGGTTTATCGTTGACCCATTAGATCAAGACCCAAACGACCACAAAAATAGCTGAAATTTTGACCATTGCAATTTCTTCCTACCATGATAACATCCAATGGTCGATTTTGATAAATTCTATTTTTTCCACTTTGTTGCTTATGGAAGGTATATTTTTGTATACAGCTAATAAACAAGTTAGACCATATTAGTAGACATATCAAGATTTTGTGCGATCCAAAAATCGAAACTGAAAGTTGATAAATCTGACATTACCCATCTATTTATAGAGTATTAATAGGTATTGTGCAAAAAAAAAATTACTCGATCTGCCGTCATTTTGACATAAAACAAAGTGGTCAACCCTTTATGCACTTATACTTCCCTAAGGGGAGCTGAATCACTAGGAAATGAACTTCCCTAAATTTTTACATTGATTGATATAGCTCGTACCCACGAGAGCGTGAGAGTTGACAGATTGAAAAAAGAAGTTGTGAAAGACCGGTTATAAGCATATTAGTTTTATGTGGTACTTAGGATTTGGAGTTGACCTAGTAGATCAAGATCCAGACAACGATGAAAATAGCTGAAATTTTCACCATAACTATTTCTTCTTATCATGATAACATCCAACGGTCGATTTTGATAATTTATGTTTCCTCCATGTGGTCATTATGCTATCGATCAACGTAGATGGTGTGTGTGTGTGTATTATGGTTGACTTAGTGGATCGAAATCGAAACTATAACGAAATTGACTAAATTTTTTACAATATACATAAAATATTTCAATACTCTCATCCAATTGTCGGCTTCCTCATTTTTGTATTTCTCGAAGGAATTGCCCTTTGAGAAATTTGATATATATATATATGGTTATACCTTTAATTATGGTTGGCCATGCGTATCGAAGTCGAAACGAATATGAAATTAGTAGAATTTTTAAGAACAACCATAAAAAATTTCGGGTCTTTCTAAATGTACCCAGCAAAGTTCTAAGTATACCCAGCAAATTTATTTATTTTTAAAGATATCTAATTAAACAACATAGTTTCCCAAGTTACCCTTATCTTGTACCCAGCAAAAAAACACAACGATGAAAATTTCCCAGTGTAGGTACTGTAGGTCAGAGAGATGGAGGACAAAAAATCTAATTGTTGGCATTTGGTTTCAGGTTATGGGGCTTTGGATGTGTTTTATTTGGACCAGAATGGGTTGAGACCAAAGAAGCTTTGGTTTCGAGAATGGAAGTTGGGCTCGTTACAGCTTCAGTTTCAGAGATGGATTTTGAGGTGAAGGTAGGGAACAATCTTGGAGTAGAGAAAAAAGATGAAGTTGGTATAGCAGAAGGCAGAGAGCAATTGTCTGCCATTACATACTAAACAAACCCTCAGCAAAATCAACAAGAGAAGCTACAAATTCTTATCTAATCAAACTCTGCTATTCCAATTCTTATCTAATCAAACTCTGCCATTCCAACTGCAGGAATCCCTCCCTTCTCTATAAATGAGCATATATCCCACAAATTCAGTCGAGTTGAATATAAAAACTCTATCTTTCCCACGACTTCAATCGAGTTAAATTAGCATACCCAAGAGTTGTGATGAAGGACAAGACTTGAATTAGTGAATCCATGATTTTCACACAAGTACACAACACAAAAAAAGGATTGGTTAATCGAAATCACCAAAGAGGATGGTACTAATGGATGCTGAGAAGTTTTCACGGCAGTGTTTCTTTTGGTGGGTACAAGGTAATGTTAGTTTGGGAAATTATGTGGTTTAATTAGATATATATTTAAACAAATAAATTTGCTGGGTATACTAAAAAATTTGCTGGATACATTTAGAAACACTCAAAATTTCAATCTTCCTATCCAACTATCGTTTTTTTTTTTTTTTCAAATTCATTTTTCTCTTTGTTTCGCATTTGAAAGGTGTTCATCACTTTAAATGCAATCTACTAGTCATACAACAATAGTTGACACAATTGTGTTTCTTACGGTTCGCATAAAATAAAATTAAAAAATTTAATTGAAATTTTTTATTTTCAACCATTCACGTGTATCCACCATGACATAGTTATAGATGTCGTGTGAAAAAAATTGACTTGTTTTCATTTTGAGTGATTTTGCTTTATATGTACAAAAACTGATATAATTAGCGTATAAAAATTGGCTTTCTTTTGGGCCAAAAATAAAACTTCCCTCTGTTTTTTTTATGAAAGAGTTCCCATCCCCCCTTTTCTCCACCTCTCTTATCCTCGCCTCCTATGAACCAAAGAAGCTCGAATTCTTTGGTCTGAGCAAAAGAAATTCGCAGAGCTTGAAGCCTTGAACATGTTGCTTTCTCTCCTTCTCGATTTGTCTATTGGGCCGAAGTGTTTGGATGCTGGGAATGTCACTGCGGCCATTGATAGATTCAAGCAATCAATTCATAATTTTATTTCAGTTTTAACAACTATAGAGGAAAAACTTGATGCTGTCGGCAGAGCTGTTGATTCTGGTAAGGTTAGTTTCATTATGTTGCTCTTTCTCCCCACATTTTTGATAAAGTTGTTCAGCTTGATGGCTTTAGCCTCTGTTATCAATGTTTTAAGAACATGAATTGCCCTTGTGAATAGAACTTTTGGATGTGCAGGTCAGATATATGTTGGTCTCAGTAATGAAACAGCATCGGTGTGATCAAGTTTCTTCAGGTGGCTGAAAGAGGCACTCGCCTTCAAAAGATTGTATGGCTTGCTTCTATGAGATGTAGAGTAATTTAGACTTAAACATGTTGTGGAAGATACTAATGGATATTGCTAATTGATTTTAAATATGCTTTACGTCTGTATATATGTGTGTTTATCTGAACAGAATGTAGATGACCAGCTAGATTTTAGGGAGCTTGCATCTATGACTGAAGGAAGCGATCTTAAGGTCAGAGCATTAGATTACATATTTGGTTGTCTGGTGGTCCAATGCATATTTAGGTCTGAATTAGAATTTGAATTCACTTTTCTACAGAACTTGTTCACAACATCTAGCTATCGGCCTGTGAGGGAGTTAATACAGGCAGAGACACAAAAGGATTTGGTAAGATGTTTTTTTTTTTTTAAGGAAGTTTGGATCATCAATATTTGTTCTTGAGTCTTGACTGCAGGATAAAAGGAAGAGAGCCGCAGAAGACAAATTCAAGAAGATGTTTCTGAAGAACGAAATCCAGAAGCCGTCTCGGATACAAAAGAAGAACACAGAGAGGGAAGAGTGATCACCCTCAGGGCCCTAAATATGTCTATCAGCCTTGCATTGACATGTTTGATAAGTTGAGAAATGCAAAGAGATTGGAAGACTAATTGTTTTTTCAGAGCTTTAGGATTGGTACAATCATTATTTTATATTGATTTTCATCTCATTCTGATAGGATGTCACTGTAAATCCTTTATCTGATCGAAGAAAGAATCAGTGAAGGCGACTGTGAGCATTCTTTTGTCTTAAAGGATGATCTTGGATATGTTTGCCGCATCTGTGGGGTTATTGACAGAGGAATTGACACGATATATGAGTTTCAGTATAACAAGGTATTGCTTCCCCCCTTGAGTACCTAGAATACCATCATGGGCTTGATAACTGCTTATGGAAAGAGCTATAAACTGATATGTTTTTGTCACTGTCATATTTCAATTTCCGGAAACTGTAGTGATTCAACTGATATCTTGTTTTTATTGCAGGAAGGAAATGTGTGAAAGGATCTCAACCTGGTCCTGTTCTAACTTGGGCACAACGTGTTAAAATTGCAGTGGGTGCTGCAAGAGGACTCAAGTATTTACATGAAAAGACGGACTCCCATATCATTCATCATGCTATCAAGTCCAGCAATGTACTAATATTTGATGATGATGTTGCTAAGATTGCAGACTTCGATTTATCCAATTAAGCTCCTGATATAGCAGCACGTCTTCATTCCACTCGTGTTCTAGGAACCTTTGGTTATCATGCCCCAGAGTAAGCTTTTCTTGGGTTCTCTAAAGATTGTGTTCTGCAACTATGTAATGCATTTGGTCCTTCTCGACTTGAAACAATGCTGTTTTGATGGCTGAGAGTCCTCCAAATTTGTTAAAAAACCCCAAATTGTTTCGGAGGATTTAGGATTTACTAATTGTCCTCATTGCATATTAATCAGTCTGAACATCAGCTTAGCCATTAAATACTTACTACCTACGGTTTTGTATCTCACAGGCCCCGAGTACTAGTATACTCACTAATTTTATTGTGTGTCACAGATATGCGATGACTGGACACTTGAATGCCAGAAGTGATATTTACAGTTTTGATGTTGTCCTGGTAGAGCTTTTGACCGGAAGAAAACCTGTTGATCATACATTACCACGGGGACAGCACTACAGCAGAGCCTAGCGGCATGTTATCTGTCTCTTAGTTGTTAGACATATATAGGAATATGCTTTTTTCATATTAACCAAGCTGATTTTGGAATTTTAGGATTTGTTAGGCTACACCAAAACTTAGTGAAGACAAAGTTAGGCAGTGCATTGATGCAAGACTAGGGTCTAGGAGGAGAACTCCCCACCAAGGCTGTCGCAAAGGTATTCGCCATCTTTCACACACATGCATATATACTCAGATATGTAATCTTGATGGATTCGCTTTTGTTATTGAAAAGAGTGTACAGTTGCTAAACTAGCAGACTTATTGTTATTTTCTTCATGACTTTGTATGTAGAAGATAAAACATAATAGCCAAGTCTGATTTTGCAAACAAACGTCTAGTACTAAATGCTACTTATATTTCTTGATTATAGATGGCTGCAGTTGCTGCCTTGTGTGTGCAATATGAGGCTGATTTCCGCACAAGCATGAGCATTGTGGTCAAAGCCGTAGACAACTACTGCTAAATGCTCGGCCTGGACCCACTGGTGAATTGCCAAGCTTGTGAATTTCAATCCCAATCCTTATTCTCTCCTCTAGCTCAGTAGCTCTGCCTGTGAAGATGTGTTAAATGTGCATGCATGCAGTAATTCTGCATAATATAACAAATAAGATTGTTTCAGAGGGTGGTGGTAAATTCATCTAGCAACCTTGCAGGCAGTACTTTTAGCTGTGAACCAGATTTAAGTGTTCAATCGTAGCTATTACATTTCCTTGGTGTCAGTTTTTACATATCACACTATTATTTGCTCAAAATTGAATGAGCCCCTTTTTGTAAGTTCACAATGTTGACTTTGTACATTGTTCGATATATCATCAATGGAAGGAAATTACCAGTTTCAAGTTTCAATTGCAGTACATCAATGACTTCTACTACCTACTACCTAAAAGAAACTCGGATTCTTGCATTTCATATCTCTATTTTCCTCACTCCGCTCTCTCTTTTGGGTCATGAATGTTTGATTTCTCAGGTGGAAGGTCTATTGCATCGTTTTCAAACCCAGAGCATACTGGAACTTGCAGCCAAATTTTGAATGGTAATAGAATAAAGGTATACAAATTTCACGTTTTGCAGTAGTGGACAAGAAAATCAAATATGCAGTCACCAAAACCTCCATCATGGATCCTTGAATGGAGGAACATATTTTTCTGTGGGACGGAGAAGGTGTAATGAATTTACAGTTTTTTGCAAGACCTCATCATTCATAATCTGTACGCAAAGATATATTATATATGTAACAGTAAATTCAACGGTTGCTTCATAAGTAATTTGGGCATTCTAGGTCTATGTTAACATGTTTCCTCAAAAAATGCCGGAGTCATCAGGCTATAGTACAACAATTATTAATATGCTGCAAACAGAGAGGCTAATGAAGGGCACGACAAGTGATGCCAACTATGCCTAACTTAAATAGATACCAGATGAGATACTGGTAAAGAAGGGTGAGCAAAGTCCAGAGGCTACTAAAACATAACCATTGCTAAAATCTTGAGTCAAATACAAATGTCTTTTTTTCTTAAGTACTTCAATTGGACATGGGTAATTTCATTGCCTATGAAACACATTAACCAAGGTTGTGAAATCCAAAACCATAATTATATAGTACTCTAACATACCATGTAGAATATCATGAACAGATCCATTACATACAAACTCGTGGGCAAGAACACGAGAATTCCCATCAAAACAATAACCAAGCAGTTGAACAAAATTATCATGTTTCAGCCGTGATACCATAGAAACCTAAAGCAGGAATTCCTCAATTGACAATTGAGTTTTAATGAACTCACATTGTAACAATAATAATAATCAACAGGTACATCTATATACATGTGCAAGATACCTCATCAGGTTGTTTGCTGGCATCTAGCTTCTTGATTGCTGCATATGCTCCCTGCTTTTAAGTACCCCATAATATACTCTTCCATACGAACCTTCCCCAATCAAGGCATTTGTCCCAAAGACATGGAGCAATTGGCTAAATATCTAGGATTTCATCAAATCTGAGTTGTTCTGTAGAGTCTCTTAATGAAAAACTACCACGGCAGGAAAACCAGAATAATGAAAAAGCATCTATTTTTGACACAGAAGATTAAGAATTATGCTGGCATTCACCAACTTGACTCTATACAGCAGTGGCATATAATAATTCAGTAGTATGAAGATTTCTTCACTAGAGCATGGCAACATGAATTTTGCTTTTAGAATAAGTTTTGAGTACTAAAGCTAAAGACTTGCTAACCGAACAAGATATTCAAACCAGCACATGATTTACAAACAGTTAGTGAGTCTACCACTATGCAATCCAACTGATGCTTGAATTGATGTACTATTCTATTCATAAACATAAAAACAATGAGAGAGGACTCGCACAGAAAGTGAAGTGAGAGCACCACCTCGTACAATTGCTACAATCTAAAATCATTCATTCATATTCCAATTTAGCGGGCAGCTCTAAATTTATCCACCTAATTGACTTGTCTCCAGTCTCAAGCTCACATAGAAGGAGTAATATTAGTTTTAGGAAACAGCCAGACTGTGAATTTGAGTCTGAATCCTTGACTGGACCCATTCCCAGCACTAAGCAACTCATCAACAATAACATTGCCATGTCAACATAATCAAAATGAAATCTTGAAATAGGTCATGTCAGTACGACAAACACATTACACAAAATCTTTGTCAAAAAGCCCGTAAAACCGTTTATCCAAACTGACACACAAACGTGATATTTGAAGACATCTTCTTCTTCAATAGTAGAGAAGGGTAGAGTGTTAGATACAAAACTGCCAAATTACCTAGCTAAGAGGATTTCTCTTCCCGAATCACTTGATCGGATTCAGGCAACAAAAGTGTCTCCGTGTCGGCGGCGGCCGCCTGTTGTTGTTGATGATGATGCTGCTCAGTGTTGTTCATAAGGGTGTCCATGTCTCTCATCCTGGTCCTGACCACATTGGCAACTAAAACTAACAACACCAGACACCTGATTAGGATATGAAATATGAAATATGAGTGTAGAAGAGATAACCTCCGTAGAGTTAATACAGTACCAGCGGCGGTGCCGAGGGTCCAGACCCACAGAATCTTCAAACCGGGGGGCTTGTCTCTCCACATTCCTCTGCTCCTGCTTTCGCTTCTCCACTGTTTGTTGCCGCTTACCAGACACACAACTCGCTTGGGCTTTGGCTTCGGTTGGGAAGATTCGAGCCCAAAATTGGCTTGGGCCAGTTCATCGGTCTTAGTCATGTTAAACGATGACAAGTGTGACCCGAGACCCATTATTAATATCGGGTTTTAACTCAAAAACCTCGGTACAATTGAGTGTGAGTCACCTATTTTTAAATTATATTATCTTTTGCCACTTATTTAATATAAGAGTGATTCTATTCAAATCTCTAAAATTTGCATTTGAATCTCCCTCTTATTTTCAAACATTTCAAAATCCTATTTTGCCCCTCTAAGTTAAAATAAAATAAAAAATAAAAATCTCATTCTTTTCCCATTTCTTCATTCAAGGCTGCGTGCACCTTCTTTCTCTCTAACCTCTCATTTCTTTCAACCCCAGAAATTTCTTATTTGTAGTTTATATAAAATTATTTCTCTATAACCTAAAAATTAATTGACTTATTTTTCCGGCATGCTTGAATTCATATGGTATAGAATGATTGTTGGAACTCTCTCTTCCTAAGTCCTAACACCTTATTCCTCTGCTCATTTTATTTAAATTATCAAACTCCGGTACAATCTCTCCAATCAAACCAACCCCCTATTAAATCATACCTGGAGCAAAAGCAATCAGCATCTAAGCTATCTAATCAGAAAAGTCGATGTGTTTATCAAACAAAATGGAGGAGCCAATTCATTGTTTATTTTGATTGCAATTATATCTTCACCTAGTTAAAGAAATCAATCATTAAATCCCATTGTGTATTCCGATTCCCTTATTTTTCTTCAAGCTTGAAATTTTAAGAGAGAAGAGAGAGAGAGGAATAAGAGGAGCTGTAGAGAGAAAATAACAAATGACTAAATTGAAAGTTCTATGGTAAAAAGTATTGAAGGAGGTCCAAATACTAATAGAGGAGATGTGAATAGAACTACTCTTAATATAAAATCTTTTTCTTTTCAACAAATCAATCACACGGTGTTTGATCTCGCCACTAAACTTTATTTATGAGTGACCATTTCTTAATGAATAAGATGGTTTAGGCCCAGTTTGGCATCGTTTATGTTGTGCAAAAAGCTGCCTAACTTATACGTTAAGCAGCTAAATGTGTTTGATAAAATTAAATAAGGCAACTTATTTTAAAAATTAAACCATTAAGTTGTTGCTTATATAAATTGATATGAAAACTAAAAAGCTACATAGAAGCTGTACTATTCCAAACCGGATCTTAGTAGATATAACAACTTTAATGAAAAAGAAAAGCCAGAAGTGAGCACCATTGAAGTTTGTTTTGTCTCACACTCTGTCCATCCATGTTCATACACGCAGAGAGAGAGAGAGAGAGAGAGAGGGGGGGGGGAGAGAATGTCCTCCTACGTACCCAGTAGCCAAAACAATGCAAGATGAGATTGCTATACAAAAAAAAGAGAGAAAAAACAAGTGTGTAAATATGGCATTCTTGATTTTGGTGTGCTATCTCGACCGGCCTGGACATGGACAGCATTGCAATGTCCGATTCCAATTTTAAAAAAAAGCTGCTGCAAGCAATCTTGGCGTATTTGGAGTACCGGTAGGGCAGTAGGGATAAGGGGGCCGGGATGCCAAAGTTGATTAATAATCATTCACCACCGGACTCCTGGAGTGGGAGTGCAGATTCAGCTCGATCCATATATAAATCCACATGTATCACATGCATATATTAAATAAAATCCTCCAGTTTGGTAGGCTCAGGCTAAAAACAGTGAAACCATTTAAAAGTTGAAACAAGCAATTCTAAATATATATATGTAATTAAAACGCTTTGCTTGCAATATGTTGAAAAACAACAACTACACTATTGGCTAGTGGCTACGGCTACGGCTACGGCTACCTACCTCCATGGCTGGCTGGTCAACATTGTCCAACGCATTACAATAAAAATTAACAGACGCAGAGGGGCTAACTAAGAGAGAGAGAGAGAGAGCGTATATACTTTGACTAAATGGTGGAGCAGCAACGCGTTGATTACTTTAACTCCCTCTCTCTCCAGATCTTATATGTGTTTTTAAGGGATGAAATCTGCTGTCCCCAAAAAACACATCAACTTTCATCGGCTATGTATAAACATCTACCCCAATCTTTCTTTTAACTGCACAAAAGTGCATGTTTACATTAATAATACTATATAAACATTAGGGTTTCTGGGGGGGGGGGAGGTCACTAGATTTTTTTTTAAATAAAGAAATTAGAAAACTAAGACGTCTAATTACAATACTATAGAAGTAGTTAAGAAAGAAGAGCAAATAATTTTAACAAACTAAAACTAGCATTTCTTGATAGATATCATACCATTATCTTTTGCGGTTGAGCAACACATTGTGATTTGTTTGTGGTTGAATATTGCTCTCTTTTCTCTCCTAGAGGTCCCTCATTTTGGCGTGCAAGTTTATCATTTTTCACACATTATAGGTTAGGAGAAATTTTAGTTTCAAAGATTGTAAACTCAAACGTCTTAAATTCAAATAAAAAATCTCGTTAACATATATAACATTTTCTAGTTCAATAAATATTTATGCAGATTCAATCAATATAACATCGTTTGGGGCTTTAAGTTATAAAAATTATCGCTAGTTTTAGGTTTGAATGCATTTTAATATTTATTCCATAAAAGCAAAATAAAATACTCTCACCGTATTAGAAAAGATCGTGCGCTCAGTACCATTTGGTCTAGTGGCATAGTCTCCCTTTTAAAAGTGGGAGGTTGTGAGTTCGAGTCACGAAAAACTAGTTATAACATTAGACAAAAAAAAAAAAAAAGATCGTGCAAAAGAAGAAGAGATAAATACTTACCGTATGTTTTTGGGTGGGTCGGTGAGTTTTGAGAATTGAGATGGGATCATACAGAAAAAGGGAAAATAAGGATTTTCCCGTTTGATATTGATTATTGATATACAAGTGAGGACGAGGACGGAGACCTCGATAGTTGTTGTCTATATAATTGAATCGTGGAGATAATATTCCGAATGAGTAGTGGTCTTCTTAACACAGCTACCAGAGCCACACTCTCTTCCTTCTTCCCCAAATCTCATCTTCATCTTCATCGTCTCTTCTCTTCTTCTTCTTCAAAACCTTTCCCTTCTCTCCTTCCGGCGAGGTCATCTCCGTCTTTACGCATCTCCACCATGGCCGACGCCCCCGATGCCGGCATGGACGCCGTCCAGCGACGCCTCATGTTCGACGACGAGTAAGTTCCCTGCTTTCCCCCCCCCTATTCATTTCATTCCTCAAATGGGTTCACCAAACAGAACAGAATCAACAATAAAATAAAAGATTGGATCGATCCAGCTATGTGCCTTTAGAATTGAATCCAATGCATAATTATAGTTCTAGTTTCTAGTTGTGTAGTCATTTAATCTCAAATCTGGTGCAGATGTATTCTAGTGGATGAGAATGATCGTGTTGTTGGTCATGACACCAAGTACAATTGTAAGTACCACACTTCTCTTTCATGAATAACTCCTACTTGATACATCTGTCATGTTCTTTCTTAAATTTTTGTCCTTTTTTTGTTTTGGTTTGTCAACTGCAGGTCACTTGATGGAAAAGATTGAATCTGAAAATCTGCTTCACAGAGCTTTCAGTGTGTTTTTGTTCAACTCAAAGAACGAGTTGCTTCTTCAGGTACTTTTCCTTTTCTCAGGTTATGTTAATTGAAAGAGCCTCAAAATTTGATTAGATTCGCGGGAACTTATTATTATGGTTGTTCAGAGAGAGATTACTTTACTCAGCCACCACTAACTGTAAATTAAGTTCTCATTATTTTGCTGCGGAGCCAAGTCTCACAGATATACTTGGAGGCTGCCATGTGTTGACATAGTATTTGAAATCTGGCTAACCTGTATAGACACTGTGGGGAGTTGTGTGTTTTCATATTTGAACTTGTGTTTTGATGTTTGAAACTGGAGACCACCGGACACCAGGGGATTGAAAATGCACCTGAAGTTCAACTGGTTGCATCAACTGTTTTGTTTTAATTTTGATACAGATGGGTAGACCTGAGGTAGATTTTACTTTGGTGGTAGCCCTCAGTTGAGATTATAGCTACTGACGATGTGTTTAGATGTTCTGACATTTACCACTAGAATTGAAAATGGACCCAAGATTAAATGAGTGTTTGAACTGATTTTTTTGAAATTTGAGACAAAAGGGGTTGGAGAGATGACATGTTCTGTGTTGGCAGCAATGTGCGAAAGTCCAATATGCTATGCATGAAGTTCTTTATGTAACGATTGAAACTAGGCTGTACATCTGTTTGCAATATATGGCTACTAACCAAAGAGTAGGATCATAACTGAAAACAAGGCAAGAAACATTCTCTTGAATCTGGTTCAAAATTCTGATGGAAATTTGGTAGTTGAATGGTCAACACAGTTAAGGTTTTCCATAGTTGCAGGTTTCTGTATCATTAGAATGTTTGGAGATAATAATTGAATATGAGGGCATGACTCTTGTCTTTGCAATGGGTGGCATTGATCATTTGATAAATGTTGAAAGATAACATTATCTTGAAAGATAACATTATCTTGAAAGATAACATTATCTTGAAAGATAATGTTTCACGCATCTTGTATGTTCTTCGGATTTTAACTTGTAACTCATCTAAAAGTGGTATTAGCAGCATCATGAGTAGATAAGGATTAGAAGAATATATATATATATATATATATATATATATATATATCATTAGCGTTTTCTTTTGCTGCTACTTCTAGTTACTGTTCATTTGTTGGGTGTAAAAAATTTTGTTTGAGATTCTGTAAATGCGTTTCTGGTAAGCTTCTTTGCTGGCATTGGTAGAATACAGTGAGTAATATGCTAATTTATGTGTCTTCTTTTGCAGCAACGTTCTGCAACAAAGGTAACATTCCCACTTGTGTGGACAAACACCTGTTGTAGCCATCCACTATACCGTGAATCTGAGCTTATCGATGAGGAGTGTCTTGGTATTTTCATTTCCCTATATTCCTTGATTTCTTTGGAGAACCAAATTTAATTGCCTTGACGTTACAGAGTTGTCTCTTAATTGTTTTCCCTCTATATTGCTCTTTCAGGTGTAAGAAATGCTGCCCAAAGGAAGCTTTTGGATGAACTGGGTATCCCTGCTGAAGATGTGCCTGTTGATCAGTTTATTCCTTTGGGTCGCATTTTGTACAAGGCACCTTCTGACGGCAAGTGGGGAGAACATGAACGTAATATTCAAAACTCAGTTTACTCTACGTTGTTTTGCTTAGAACTCTTGCTCATAACTCAAACTCACTCTCAAAATTGTTATGCTGACTTATATGATCCTTGTGTTTGTTTCTTTGGTATTTGCAGTTGATTACCTGCTCTTCACTGTGCGAGATGTGAATGTGCATCCGAACCCTGATGAAGTTGCAGATATCAAATACGTAAGCCAAGAGGAGTTGAAGGAGCTGTTGAGGAAGGTGGATGCCGGGGAGGAAGGTCTGAAGCTGTCCCCTTGGTTCAGACTAGTTGTGGACAATTTCCTCTTCAAGTGGTGGGATCATGTTGAGAAACGCACCATCAAGGAAGCTGCTGACATGAAAACCATCCACAGGTTGACTTAAAATCAAGTCCGTGGGTTCGAACTGGGAAAGTTTGATTATGGTGTTGCTATTTATCATTGCTAGTGGCTTTGGCTTTTATTCCAATAAATTTGGACTCAAAGCGTCCCGAGAAAAAAAGAAAAGAAAACATCATTTTGATGTTGCGTGTTTGTTCTGTTGTTCAACACAACAAAGTGTCTGTTTTACTGTAATGTAGAACTCAACTCTGATGAATCAATAAAAGTCTTTATTTTTGTAGAAATCTGCAGTTTCATTTTTAGTTCAACCTGAGACTCTAGCTGATAATATAGTAGTGGTGAGCAAGGTTTTATTAAATATCTGTAGATACACCGAATCCTGAACTCCAAATATGTCAACCAATATATATATATATATATATCATTTTTTTCGCAAAAACACTACACCATTGGTAGTTACATATCTGTTGATATATTCTAATCAAATGAAATGTGTCGATATATTTTTAAAGACTGATTTTTTAAAACCTCGGTCGTGAATGGTGAGAGAAGCATTAGATCAGTGGGTGACGCCACTGAGAAGCATTATACATCCATCCCCACCCACTTGCACATTTCACATCACAATCTGTCTCGCATATTATAATATCCACACACACCTAATAGCTAGCTATATGATACAAACCAAATACCATTTGCTACATAATTGAGTAGCAAGTATAAATCCATCCTGGCCACAAAAGAGCCAAAAAAGAAAAAGAAAAAAAAACCGAGAATTGTAAGAAGAAAGGTGCCACGCGCTGAACAGAGATTCTAATCTCAAAACCTGTCCATTCCTATTTGGCTATTTCCTTCCTTCCTTCCTTCCATTGTTAATATATTCACTCAAACTCACAGACCCCTCTCTCTCTCTCTCTCACAGGTCCTGCCGCTCCATTCAAGGTAAACTTGCACCTGATTTACTTGTATTTATCTTCTTCGATTCCTTTCTATATTTATCATTTCAAGACACCCAAATATATCCAGTATGCGAGTTGTTAAAGTTTCAACCTTTACTGCTTTGGATCGTTGGTTGTATTGATTTTGTCATGAGATTGAATCAAGTTACTGTGATTAATGAATAAATACACTACACACACTTGGGTTTGTAATTTTAATTTTATGTGCTTCCCTCCTGATCAGATTGCTGCTACTTCCGAATCTGTGTACTGATCCATTGACCATAAAAGATCCAATCTTCCCTTGCGTGTTTTGATGGCTTCATGGGTTTTTAGTCATCTTTTTCGTTTCAATATATGTGATCACATTTTGTTTTGTTTCTCCTAATTAGTTTGAGTTTAGTAGATATATATTTATTCAGTTGTTCTAATAGCCGAGGACTTCGACCCTCTCCAATTGAGTTTCTGTAGTTTGATTCTTGGAATGAATGAATCTGGAAATCTAGGAAACATATGCATATAGGAACGCACAGTAATCATATACGAATGTGTGGTAACAGATGAAAAACTGCTATGGACCCTAAGTTTGATTAGTTTTTTCAAGCAGTTGATTATTGTGAAATCTCATCACAAGAAACTTCTTTTTATACTTGGTTTTTCTTGTTTCATATTCTAACATTTTCTTAGCAACATTTCTATTTGCTTAATGCAATCAAGATTTCTGTAGTCTTTGATTGCTTATATTTATCAGAGTTAGAAATTTAAGTTTATAAAACAGACAATCCATTGTGGTATTTAGCCTTGTGCATGAAAAACCAAAACTGTATTTGATGGTGCTGAAATGGAAAGCCAAGTTTAGAAGCCCATATTACTGGTCTGATAATTACTGTGATCTCTATCTAATCCTGAAGGTGCTTGGGGACAAATGGCCTTGGTTACAACTGCTGAAGTCTGCGATGCACATTCGTCGCTCATTGTAAGTGGTGAGCTTCGGGTGCTTGAGCCGATCTTTCAGATATATGGGCGGCGGCAGGTCTTCTCTGGACAAGTAGTTACCTTAAAGGTATTCGAAGACAATGTTCTGGTTCGTGCCTTTCTTGAGGAGAAAGGCAATGGCAGAGTTCTTGTTGTGGACGGGGGTGGAAGCAAGCGGTGTGCAATATTGGGTGGCAACCCTGTAGTTCAAGCCCAGAATAATGGCTGGGCTGGTATAGTGGTCAATGGCTGCATAAGAGATGTTGATGAGATTAATGGCTGTGACATTGGGGTGAGAGCTCTGGCTTCCCATCCAATGAAGGCCAATAAGAAGGGAACCGGAGAGAAGCAAGTACCGATAACCATTGCTGGGACAAGGATCAACGATGGGGAATGGCTTTATGCAGACACCGATGGAATTCTGATTTCTCATACTGAGCTATCTGTGTGATTCTCAACACCCTCTGGAATTGATCGTCTCCCTTGGAAAACAAGCTAGTCCCTGCAGCATAAAGTTTCTCAGTTCTGGATGTATGTTTTTCTACTATTGTAACTTGGTTGTATTGCTTCCTTAATTGCGATAATTTACCGTATTCAGCGACGTACATGATGATCAATATAAATTATGTTCTGGTTTCTGTTTCTACTTACCATTCTTAAGTATATCTTTGATTTTGACTCTTCTTCAATACTGTACATCTTTTGGGTAAAGGCAACAGAAAATGTTGCTTTGACATATACCGTGATAGTGCTACTATAAGTAATGACTATGTTGCTTGAAGTTGTTGCTTTGGCATATAGACCAACAGAAAATTACTACACCTAGGATTAGTAAGAAATCGCTAAAAGTTCAAGGATCTTTCATGGGATCATAGGCCAACTTGGTCGTCTTTGTCTAATAGAAATTAAAACGTAATCTACAAGCCCTGCACATATAACAACCAAACCCAACCATTCAAAGGTGTAAGTAACTACACCCTGGTGGTCATGAAGTAGTACCCAATCAAAGCTCCTAACTAAGTACACACTGATTCCGAGTCCCCAACATCTTCTTCCGCAGTTACAGTACTTGCATCTTCTCGAGTACTCATACTAATCGTTGATGGTGCAGATGAGGTGCCAACAGTCTCACTTGGTAAATCCGTTTGCAAATAGATTGCCTTTCTTTTGCTTCTGCTCCGCTGCCACTTTCTCAACAACTCTGAAATATCCTCACTCTGATCAGAATCATCTTTAAGTGTCGTTGTGGCCTCTTTAGGCACTCGAAGGGGTCTTCGCCGTCTTACTTCAGTACTCGCCCCTCTATCTCTTTGAACATGATCAGTAGTTGATCGGTCATGATTAACACGATTAGCAACATAATTCGCCGCAGTTTTGATCATTGTCACTGGTGACAAGAGTGGTCTACAACACGTTACATAAGTTATTACGAATATAGTGTAACAATACAAAGAGGCCCAGACATAGAGCGTCCATTTCCAACTGCGCACCAATTGCTTTGTCCAAGGCAGCTGTGAATTCAAAACAATTTCAGCCTCATACAACTGTGGAAGATGTGAGGTACCAGCTCTTGGACTTAATGTTATTCTTATTGCTCGGGTTCTTGGATAAGTCCCTTCCTTGTGCCTCAGTATTTGTACTGCTATCTTCTGGGTTTCTCCAGAAATGCCCAGTATCAGAGGTACACCCATAAGAAATGTTCTTGTGAGTCGAATTGGGAGGCTTCTAAATCGTAGCATACATGGCTGGCTTGACTTGGCAATCACATCACCATTAGCTGATAATACTTCTGCAGTCATCTGATTCAATAATAGATAACTGATTACTAATTAGAAAACATCTGAATCAATAATTTTATGGTGCAATATTTTTGGACGTCCATGTGTTTTGGTTAAACTGTAATTGAGTTTTTCGAATAAATTGCAGAATAGAGTTGAGCATGGACCAAAGTTGCAATCTAATCGACCAAAACACGCATGCATGGAGCGAGCACACAAATCTCTTTAAGTTGATCATCATATCGGGCTTATAATCATACCTGAAACACCCCAATGTGCCTATTAAAATCAGACTCCGGCATCAAAAGCTCCAGAGACACAGTAAAAGTGTGTCCAACAGGAACCCCCATAGCCATACGCTTACTGTTGCTGCTAATAATCTTGAAGTAGTCAGCACCACTCCCAGCAGCTAACCCTGATCCCCCGAACACAAACACCGATTTGGGATGAGCTAGGGTGTAATCAAAGTACAAACTCTCCCTAACAACCACAGGCTCTTCCAGCCAGAGCCGCACCAAAGCAACTCCCACAATTGTGGCCAGAATCAAAAGCATAAACAACACCATGCAGACATAGGCGGCCCCGAGAACTCCAAAGCCGAGCTTCTTGATGAGGACGACTGCGCCGTGTGTGATGGTGGAGGGGGCTTTTTGGACGGCGGACTCGACCGTCTCCTTGGCCTGCTCGACTTGGTGGTAAGACTCGTAGGCGAAAGAGAAGATGGAGAGTATGGGGTGACATAAAACAAGGATGGAGTTGTAAATCAAATCAGCTTGTAAAGACACTAGCTTTGGGAACCACTCTGATGGCTTTGGTATCAGATACTTGTCTTCGTCTTCTTCATCATCATAAGGCTCTAAAGTTGGTGTTTCCAGTAATGGAGCTGGTTCCATAACTAGTGTGATTACTGTGAGAGAGAGCAGGAGAGGTAGCTAGAGATAGACACTCATGGAGTCATAGAAAGAGTATCAAAGTTGAGAGAGCTCCACCTGTGCAATGTGCATGAAGGGAGAAGATGAAACGTGGTACTGTTGTCTTACCACTTGACATCTGTTGTCAAACAGGTCAGGTCATAAGGAAAATCCGAAAATATTTTCTTAAAATCGAACAAGAAAAAGGCTCGAGCTTTTGTTCTTGTTTACTTGGGCTCTCCGTCTTTGTTCCAGTCTTTGCGTCTTTGGGCTTTCACAAAAAGAATCTCCTTCCCAAAAAGATTGGACGAAAAATCTTCTCCAAAAAACAAAATTAAATCGAAAAATGTATGTCGTGAAGGAATCGGAGATGGTATATGCTTCAAAGTTCAAGCCAACCCCTAAGCGGATGCTTTGCCTTAAATTTGGAACCAGTCAGGATGTTTAACAAACATAATTCTATCAAAAAATTGACGCTTACTTCTTCGAAAAAGAAATAGCATAACAGTCTCGTAGAACTCATCACATTGAGAGAAATGGCCGGCTTGCAAATGCATTCAAGTTCGGAAGCATCGAACTATGTATTTAAAGTCGACTCGTGATAAAACATGCTCTGGAATTAACTTACGAAATTCAATTTATAACGACGTTGTGCGTGTAAGTTGTTAGATTTAGATAAAAGAGACTTAATGCTTGTGTTAACTTTCACTTGAGATTCATGAATTGTTTTAATTAGCAAATATGTTTATAGATAGCTAAGAAGTAAATTCTATTGAGAAGTCGTTGGAAATGAATAACATTTCTCATAATTAGGAAAACCCATTAAAGCAATCACGAGTTAGTCCTTTGACTAATACATTTTTGAATTCAAACAAACAAATATGGTAGCCGTTAAGCACTTAATTATAATCATAATGAGCTACAAAACTAAATCCAATACCTTCTAAAAAAAAAAAAAACTAAATCCAATACACAATAAACATAGTTGAAGACTTGAAGACCCTGGACTTTAATTTCAACACTCCCAAGAAAATAATTGATTTTTCTGGTATTGTACAAATTAGAAAAAAAAGAGTTAAGAACTACAACTGAACCATAAAAGCTGACAGCATATATTGCGGAACTGTATGGTAGCCACGTGTCCCCTTCTAACCGCTTATTGTTTTGGATGATACAAAACATAACATCCCACTCAACATTTGCGGCTAGCCAAGAACACTCTAACAGTCACTCACTACTTTCAAGTCCCTAAAGCAAATTATGACACAAATCATCAACTAATCCCTCTTAATGATTAGTTCCCAATTTATCAAAATACAGAAATCAATTTATCAAAATACAGATTTTTTTTTTCTTCAAAATATTGTACGTGTTTAATGGATTACTAATATTTAGTAAGATAATTGATAAAGAAATTATATCGAAGTAGAAACATTAGACGTGTCATTCATGTATGAAATGAATTACGAAAAACGAAGCGTCAGATCCAATGTTTCGGAATTATTGTTAAAATTTTAAGAGATACTTACTCTAAAAGGATATTGGAAAGTTAGATAAGGTTAAACTTATAGAGTTTGAGAAAACATGAAGAAACAAAAATGTTTGATTTGGATTTGTAATTGTAAAATGTATTTTCTTCAAATTATAGTTAAATGGAAGGAGAAAAGAAAGAGAAGCGTGAGAGAAAGCCAAAAAAAAAAAAAACAAAGTTCATCTTTATCACAATTCACCACAAAACCCAGGAGGGCGGGTCCCACAGAATTTTTTGGGCAACTGACGAATTCTATTTCTTCTCTTATGTTTTCAAGAAGGAAAAACATTGTACACACCCTGTCTCCTTCTCTTCTCCCTCTATAAATTTGCTCTCGGAGGAAAATCACAGAGTTTCATTCTTTTCTTCATTTTCATTAAAATCTCCATTGAAACCTGACAGTCTTCTTCTTCTTCAATCCCTCTCATTTCATTTCTCGTATCAAAGCAATAATGAAAAGGTTTCAGCTCCACAATCACTAAACAAGGAGCTGAGACCAACCCAGAACCAAAGACTCCTCACACTCACAGCCTTGTCACTCTACCAAAACATATATTCCTTTCATTCATTCCTTCATTGATAACAGTAACCATATGGGATTTTTAAGGACAATGGAGCAAGCACACGATGTGGTCGTTGCAGAGAACAAAGCCAAATATGGAGGTGGTGGCGGTAGCGTTAGCATAGCCGAGAGGAGGGCAGCCAAGTGTGGATTCAATGCGGAGAGGATCAATACGGCGCGTTTCAGGAGGACCAACACCAGCCCTCTGCCGTCGCCGGTGGAGAGGTCTCCTTGCCACCTCACTATTCCTCCCGGCATCAGTCCCACCGCTTTGCTCGACTCCCCCATGATGCTCCCCAATTCTCAGGTAAAATGAATTCTCTTAAATTTTCTGTTTATTTAATCTTCTTTTGCTTTGGAGCTGGATGAGTGATAGATTTTATCTTTGGTGAAAAATGGCTGATCAATGAAACTTAACCCTCATATATATATGTGTGTGTGTGTGTGTGTGTGTATGTTGGTTCTTCTGTCATTTCTAGCGTCTGTTGATTCAATATGTGAAGCTGTGTGTCTTGCTCTTGCTCTTGTTGGAAATTGTTAACGAGACCAAAATGGCTTAAAATAAATGCCAAAACAGAACAAACACAGTGATTCTTCGAGATGACAATGTTAATTATGAGCTGCTATTCTTCAACCAATATGCATGCTAGCTACCTGTTGGTTTAAATAGATATCGTTTCTTATGCACTGAGGTTTGCTTGTCTCTGTTCTTTCTGAGTATGATATAGTTTTAATCTGTATGTAGCTTCTTACTCCCTGTTTCTAGGTTTCTATGATGTGATCATGTGATTGCAAAATCACAGTATGATCAAGAATCCTCTCACATGCTTGGAAGGACCGTCCAATTCGTTCATTTTTACCTTAAACTAACATTCCTAACTTATTACCTTAAACTAGGCTTTTCTTGGTTTTCTAACATATGAATCTAGAAGCACATGTAAAAGAGTGATGGAGAAGGTGGTTTTCATTACTAGAATCTCTAGATTCTGTACTGTACTTGACGCTGACTTCTTTTTTCTTTTTGATATCATGGAATATATTAGGCCATGTATTCTAGGATAGCAGCAAATAGGTTTAAATATGAAGATGCAAGGCAACGAATTCCACATTTCACATTTGCACATAAGTGCAGGTAGCTGAGCTAAAACACAGTAACAGAAATCAACAAGGAAAATGAACACTGTGGATGGTGATAGTTACAGTGTAGTGAGCAAGGCATAGTTGTATTGTTTTATGTGGAGGATGGAAGAAGTAAATTGTGGAAAGCTTCAAGTGTTGTCTAAGTATATCTTCCTGATGCTGTTTGATATGTGATCTTTAACTCATTTGTCGTTCTTCCAGGCATTGCCATCTCCCACTACCGGAACTTTTCCATTGCTTCCTCCTAGTGATGACAGTTCAATGCTGAGATCTGCAACTAATGAAGATGTTCGTAGAGGGAGTGGTTTTGATTCATCCTTCATGTTGAAGAGTCAAGGAGATCCTAAGTATCTGCCAGGTTATTCTGGTTTTGAAAATCAGGTAATGGTTTCATGTCTTGAATCTTTAAATTTGGTGGAAAACAGAAACAACTACATGCATGCCCACCATCTAATGAGATATTTGATATAATTATTTTCAATAGAATCTGACAGTTTTTCCATTGCATTTTTTCTCAGGGATCTAATGTTGACTATCAAGCTCTTGTTTTGGAGCAACAGCCAATGGATTTTGATTTCCCGATGGAATTTCCTGAAGAAGTGAATGCAAAGCACTATGCTGTTGATCCATCTAATGATGTTAAGAATTTAAATAGTGTGGTAATGAATGAGAGCTGTGTTGACTTGCAAATGCCTCATTCCAGCTTAGCTTCATTTCCCAAAGAAGTTATTCATGGGGAGGATGTTGGGACCCATCAACTTTTGGAAGGAGACCATAAAGGGTATCCATCTCTGGGAATGGCAAGGAATTCAGAGGATGGATACAATTGGAGGAAGTATGGGCAGAAACAGGTTAAAGGTAGTGAATATCCAAGGAGCTACTATAAGTGCACACATCCAAATTGTCAGGTGAAGAAAAAGGTGGAACGATCCTTTGATGGTCAAATAACAGAAATCATTTACAAGGGAGCTCCTCATAACCATGCACAACCTCAGCCTAATCGACGAGCTGCAGCATCACTTGGATCAGCATTTTCATTTGATGAGATGTCAGAGATGGGTGAGGGCAATAGAACCTCTGTCAAAGTTGACAGTGACTCACTTTGGGCAAAGATTCAGTCTGGTGAGGATATTAAGAGTGGTTATGATGGGAGGCCTGATGGTCTGGAAAGGACTTCCTCAGCATCCGTTGTTACTGATCTTTCTGATCCATTATCGGCTAACCAAGGAAAATCCCCGGGTATCTTTGAATCTGCAGACACTCCGGAGTTTTCATCCACACTTGCTAGTGTTGATGAAGATGACCAGGCCACCCTACGGAGCATATCACTTGGAGAGGATGCAGATAATGAAGAATCTGACTCAAAAAGAAGGTACACCCATTTATCTTCTAGATGTCTATTTCTAAACCAAATGAACATGCAGAAAAAAAATAAATTATCTCACGTATTGGTTTAACATTTCAGAAAGAAAGATAGCTGCATGATTGAAACAAGTATAGCTTCCAGGGCTGTCCGTGAACCAAGAGTGGTTGTCCAAATTGAGAGTGAAATCGACATACTTGATGATGGCTACCGTTGGCGGAAGTATGGACAAAAAGTTGTCAAAGGAAATCCAAACCCCAGGTATGCTATTACTGATTAGTACTACTTCATGACCTTTTAATGGTTTTGGTATGACAGTGCTTGTTTTAGTTTCCAGTAGACAGATGATTATGTTGGCTGTGATCTTCTGAAAATATCTTCTTAACATTTTGGGAATTCTTACTAATTTGAGGTGTAGTAGTTATCTGTTGGTATATATAACAAAGAGTAGTACATATGAAAAACAGCAAGTTCCAGCAAACAGTAGTCATCAGTTGTAGTGCTTTTGTCACTTTATCTAAAAGATGTACAGAATGAAACGTTGTAATTGTAAGCGTTATCTGATGGCTGTCAATGAAATTGAAGACAGAACTTAAGCTGAATTACAATGTTAAACTGAAACAGAAACCAGAACATAATTTATAGATTGATTTTGTTTCTGAATATTGATGAGATTTGGCGCTTGTAGTTCCGATTGTAATATGTAAGCAATTAATCTTTTTACTTACTCTCTGTCGTGTAGGAGCTACTACAAATGTACAAGTGCGGGATGCTTAGTAAGGAAGCATGTGGAAAGGGCCTCCCATGATCTGAAATTCGTAATTACTACATACGAGGGAAAACACAACCATGAAGTGCCTGCAGCCAGAAACAGTAATCATATAAACTCAAGCAGTGCAAATGTACATCCACCTACTCAGTCAGCACTGGCGTTATCCAGAAATACCAGCATTCCAAAACCTGAGACACAAGTACAAGATCTTGCGCCTCATTTTGATAGAAAACCAGAATTTCATGACGAATACCTGCGACCTACTTATCTTGGGAATTTCAACAATGACTTGAAATTTGGAGCTTCCTCCATCTACCAAATGAAGTTCCCACCTCTTCATAATGCAATGCCATATGGCTCCTTTGGTCTAAATGCTCCTCATCACAATGTGGCTCACCAGGCTGGTTCTGTTGTCCCAGACTTCTCCTCCATGTCACTGCCCTTGAATCTTCCCCCATCTGGGAATCTTGGTCTCGCAGGTTTTGATTTCAATAATGGAAAGTCAGTTTATCCAGTGCAGCCTTATGTCTCAGGACAGCAGCTCCAGGAGAATGAGTTAAGGTACCTGAAGCCAAAACAAGAGCAGAAGGATGATGGCCTTTATGATGCCTGCAGCCTGCCTATCATTGATCAGGGAAATGCATCATTGTCACCATCCTCATCTTTACTCTATCACAGAATGATGGGAAGCTATTCATCATAAGTTTTTAGTTTTTGTTCCGAAGCAAGTGAGGCAGACTCTGCTAGCCTAACTTATTTTCTTTCAATTTCGCTACTGTCATAGTTTCTTCTTGTTTTCTGAGAAAATACCTATACAAAATTTGGAACTAGAGTTTACTGTTTCTTCATCAAATTTATCAATAGAAAAAATTAATACAGTCACAGAAATTGATCCTCTCTCTGTTATGTTTAGCTTGCTGAAGTCCTGAACCCATTCAGGTGGAAGTTGCAAATGTAATCTTTAGAAGTTGCAAATGTAATGTGTATCATAAATAATATGGCACATATCTCTCTTGGGATTCCAGCATCGTTGAACCATTTGTATTAAACCATTAAACACAGATGTCATTGTATCACTCAGATGCCAAGAACCAACCATTTGTATTTAAACCATACCCAGATGCCAAAATACCAAACCCTAGTGAGCTATTCATTCATTAAGAATCCAAATCAGTAAGACCAAGAATCAGAACACAAATAATCACCATCTTGATTATCATAGGCATAAGAACACAAATATACATCATCATCAGTCCACACCTCCACCCATACCCATCAGCACTATTCCCATACCCATCAATCTAACCCCAAACACAAACACAAAGAAAGGACTGAAAACAAGACAACCCATCTTCCTTGCTCTTCTTCTTCTTCTTCTTCTTATTAGGCTCCTTCTTCACTTCTTGAGGCTGCCGCGAACGCCGGGCTTGGGCTTTTCAGCTGGAGCCTGGCTGGTGCTGGTGCTGGTGCTGGCGTGGCGATTCACAATCTTCTCCTCGTCGAAGGGAATCTTCGCATGCTTCGAGTCGTGGTGAATCTGCATCGACTTGACGTCCGGCGCCGTTATCTTGCAGTGAGGGCACTCGTACTTGGCGTGTCCGCCTTTGTCCTGCCCGGTCCGGTCAGCGATTCCGGCCTTCCCGCCACCGCGATTCGTCGTCGCCGCGTCGATCTTCGCCTGGATCTCCTTCGCCGTGTGCTTCTTCGGCTTCGCCTTCCCCGTCATCGTTGCTCCGACGGCCGCACACTCACACACACACTGAGAGAAACCCTAACGCTAACCTTAATTTGGGGGAGGAAGAAAGAAAGAGATTAAAAGAGTCCGTGTGTGTGCGAGTGCCTTTGCGATCCTTTATATATAGGGCTTATCCTGCCTTTCTTGGTGACTCGGTGCGGCCAGGTCTATGTGAGATCGGTGACGTGGTCCAATTGTGTTGCACTCCCTGGGCTGGACCATTTATTCCCCCTGCCCGGTTTGTTTTGTTTGCCCTACTCATCGCCTTATAGTAGGGCAATTTAGCTTATTTCTGCCTCTCATACACTGAAAACACTTTTTTTTTTTTTTCCTCAAAAAAAAAAAAAAAGAAGTGAAAGAGAATTATAATTTATTGATTGTGGCGGAATTAGAAATTTGTGTAACAACTTAGTGTAGTAATGTTGGTCGAGCAGCCTAACATAGAACTCTCATGTCGTAGGGTTCGAGTCTCAATTACTACCAGTTTGAGGGGCCTTCAGGTTTGAAGGGCCTTCAGGTTTTTGCATCTGCGGCGGGAGATTAGTCTGGTTTTACTAGAATATCCTCGTGAATATCATACTGGAAGTGTGTGTTATTAACTCAAATTGTGTATTAAATGAGGTGATATGCATTGACCTTTGTCCCGTTTTACACGTGTCTCTCAGTCTTTCAACATATCTAGCCCATCCTCTCTTTTACCTTTACTAGGACCCCTGTCCCTTTTGCCAATGTTGCAAGTTCTAGGCTTTTGTTAATGTCCAGGTGAAGATCATGACAGCACTTGAACAATTCAGGGAGCGTAATTGGTACTAGCACAAACTTTTAATTTATTACAATGTCTAGCAGTAGCCAACGACAAAATTGGTGGTGCATTATGAGTTGGACAAAGTTAAATTAGTCCTCCTTTCATGTGGCCTGTACCATCAAAAATTAAAGTTCCCACCAAAACCAAATGACATTATATGATCCGAGGGTGTTTAAGGGATAGACAGAGTACAAGTACCAAGAATTTACTGGTCTTTATCAATTAGAAAGAAAAGAGATGAACAAATCTTGTTGTTTGTACAGAAGAAAATTGGTCTGTACCAATTACCAATTGCCATCACATTTCCGAAACAAATAAGCAGATACCAAGTGAAGAAGATGAAAACAAGTGTAAAAAAGGATGTTTTAAGCTGTGTAAAAGAGAAGACAAGGATAATAACTGTCTTGACTCATATTGTACCCAACAAAGAGAGGTCTAAGTGAGACTAGTAGCAAGCAAAATCAGGATAAAGGGCCCTCCAACTCCAAGCTAGGTTAAACTTTCATGGTTTGGGGCTTCTGTATCTTCTCATCTCTGTACACCAACCGCCTCTTGTTAGAACCGTAACCTTGATACTGGTAGATAATGCTGTAAAGGCATTGCCTCAAGCGCATTATGTCAAATGCCTCTATGAATTTCAAATCTGTTGGCCTCGACTTCACCCCAGCAAATCGCTGGTACTCCTCAAACACAGAAGACAAACACCAATTCTGAAATTTTCGCAGGCAACCAACAAGACAACCAGTCCGATGCTGTACGAACAAATTGCAAACAGAAGGTCAGAACTGCCATATTGGATCCGAAGGCATATGAATTCAAAGAGTTCCAGTAATTAACCATAAAAGGTTGTACATATCAGCTAACAAGTCCTGAGCTAATACTAATTTGAACTGTAGTTTTTATGATGTAGAACAATCGGAGAAGGTTAGTGTTGATTTCTAGCTAGAATCTAGCAACGCAAATTTGCCAGGACAAGACTTTTCATTACTCATTTCAGTATCAAGTCAAGTCAACCGAAGTCTTGTTAGACAGCAGAGTCCAGAATACAGCTGGTTGTTTCAGGAAACTATATCTTTCATAGAAGAAAACAGCTTTCTTACCAACCTACAGCTGGTCATTGGTTACAATGGTGAAGTGTGCATATTGGTTGAATAAAGAAATCCAAATTGCTTTAGTTATCATCACATCATATTGCGCCCAATAAGTTCATTTCTATTCTATTCTTTGTAAAAGTCCTTTCGAGAAAATGAACAATGATATGGATACTAAAATGAGCTATAGAGAAACACATATCATCATCATTTCAAGAAAAGAGAAATAACAGCATAGAGTAGAAATGTTAGAACGTATAACAATCAAATCAGTTTGCTGATACCGTTACCAACAGACTTGATCCCTAGCACAGATCCAGCAGTGAAACAAGATATTTTAAGAGCATAGGGTATCTAGTTGAACATAAAAAGCTTACCTTCCCACGCTTGCAATGGATCAACACAGGATGGTTTCTCACATCTACAAACCCAAAGAGTAAATGTTAGAAATGATACAGTTACATAGATAAAAGAAAAGGTTAAATAATAATGAATTGTCTATGTTAGACTCGCACCAATCAAGATTTTCAAAGCCTCCAAGATAGTATCCTTGGGAATAGCTACAGACTCCTGCATATGCAAATGGCCATGAACTTATCAACACAAATGCAATAGAACCAATACTCTATCAAATGCCATTAAGCCGAAGCCTACTGCTTCCATTTCAACTAAAGTCTAAAACTGAATTTCAACTAAAGTCAAATACCACCAAAAATGCAAACATTAGAACAAATTATACCACAAAAGAAAAAGCAGAAAGGAACAGCATTTTACCGTCTTTCCCTCGATTCCGAATTGGAGGAGCCGAATGTTTTGAGAGCGAAGAAACTCCAAATTCTCCTCTGGATATGGCTCAGGACACAAATATCTGCTCCAAATCACACACAATCAATTCACATTCAGAAGCCACATTTTTCATTTTTCATTTTTCTTCAACAAAATTTATATGAACTTTACATAATTCAACAAAATTGACATACATTGATCAAAAGATTCAAACTTGCACACGAGCAGTGAAAAAGCATGCGATCAAGAAACCTGAGGATGCCGAATTGAATTGAGGAGGGAGGGGGACTTACATGATTGATCGGAGATTGAGGGACTTGAGGAAAGGGAAGTTGGCCGGCTGAGGGAAGCCAGATCTGAAAATGCCGTCCTCCACCATCGAGAAATTGATCGGCGGCTCCAAAACGTCGTCGTGGTCGTTCATCTTGTTCTGCTTCTCCATCGTCATCGTCATCGTCATCTCGTCCCCCCTCTCTTGCTTTCTTTTCTTCTTCAATGCAGCAGAGCTCGCTCACAATTTCTAATGTCAAGAAAAAAAACTAAAGGAGCTCATGGTTTTGAGGTCTAAGCGAAACGACGGCGTTTGCGGATTCAGGGTTTCGCTTCTTCTGATTCTCGTGAAAAACAAAGAAAAAAAGAAAAAGCCAAAGTGATTGAATTGGATTTGGACTAGTATCTATCTTGAATATAAAGAGTCTGAGGTTGTTGTGGACTTTGTCTTCTCACATTTTCGTTCTTCGTCTTTCAACATTTTTACTCATTATTTATACAAAACCCCTCTAATTTTCCTCATGCTAATTTTTTTTTTTTTTTTTTTTTCAATTTTGGTGTTCTATTTCTTATTTTTAGTAAACCCACAATTTTTGTTGCTGTCACTCTTTTTTGGGTAATGTAGGTTACTAATTGAGACAATCCAACGGAAAAATTCTAGAGGAAGTGATACAAATGCTGTTAAATAGATATTGTGGGTTATAAGTGTTGGGTGTAAATAAAAACTAACCGTTCGTTCCGTTTGAGATTTATAGGGTTTAGAGATTCTTTTTTTTTTTTTTTTTGGTAAACACGATTAAGCTTTACACCACCAATTACTAATAAATCCACAAATTGATAACTAAAATTAACTTGAGTTGTTGACACGTATTAATAGATATAGATAACTAATTTTTCAGGTTGTACATACCTAAACATACTCAAGTAATGTTTCTCATACTCCAATCCGAAAAGACCGATCGTAGTGACCTTAGCCCATAAAGACCGACTTATTGAACTCCTTTATTATAGATTTTTCTTCATATTTGTACAAAATATTTAAACGTCTTATTTTCATCATCAAAGTGATGCAAAGACTCTAATTTAATTGTCTGGAATGATTGAAATTTGTACATACTACACACAAGATTTGTCATGTGATATTGTTATAAACTAGGGGAAATTTGGTAATTGCGGTTTGGTGTTTTCGTTGAAACCGACCACTTTGGTTTCAAGCTTCTAGAAATCGAACTAAAATTCAATAAATCCAACCAATATATTATCCATATTTGAGCCAAGTCTGGCCATATATATAGGGAGAATTCCACAAATTGTCACTCAACTATGACTCATTCGACACTTTGGTCACTCAAGTTTCAAATATATCACTTTGGTCACTCAAGTATTACACTGTCATTCACAAAAGTCACCCAAGGGGCATTTTTTCTCACAACAAAGTGACTTTTGTGAATGACAGTGTAATACTTGAGTGACCAAAGTGATATATTTGAAACTTGAGTGACCAAAGTGTCGAATGAGTCATAGTTGAGTGACCAAAGTGACTATTCTCCCTTTGTAGAATTCAGCCTTACTAAGTTACTAATTAAGCCTTTCAAACAAAAACAAAAAAAGTTACTAATTAAGAGATGTTTTAATGGTCTACAAGTCATAATTTGTTCCGCATAGATGAATGTTTTATTTAAATTTGGTTAATTGAAATTTTGGAACCTTCATTTTCTCCTTTACTAAGTTATGTTGGGAATTGGGATGATAAGAAACTTGGTGGTGAAGGAATAAGGATCCCCAAGTGGGTTTGAGAAAAGGTAATTAAGAGACTAGTTGATTCTTGTGCAAATTCAGATATGAATCCGTATAAATTTTTTGACTGATGGAGCCATCAGACCGAGTCATAGGGGAAAAGGCCATTGCTTTAAACATGCATATTGAAAAGTTGCTGTGTCTTCTTCCTAGATATTCATTGGATTTGTACATCAGCAAGCTTTATATCCTCGAATAGGATCATCCAGTATCATTCATATGAGATTCCGAGCTCCTTCTATGGCGCGCTGCTTTTGATTTTGGTTAGGTTGACCCTTTCTTTATCTTCCAAGTATATATGGCTTTCTTATACAGAATCAGAATCCAATTGGCTCTTGAAAGTTTTTGTTTGAAAAATTCCAGTGGTCACCCAGTACTCATGAAGAACCTAATACCTATACTTTAATCATATGACTTGTCAAAACCCATATGCATATTCAAGGATGTTTGTTAGTTTGCTCCTCATTGCTTGGAAGCTAGCTTTTTTTTTTTTTTTTTTTTTTTGTCAACAGTTTAGAGTATCCAAAGGCTTATTAGGCCAAACTCTAAAGATTAATCCCTCGACACATGTGAAATGTTTCAACTGTGCATTGCAACACAATGTCTTACTACTTTAACAACTTCGTGAGTCGAATGCGGGTAGTAGAGTTCCCAACCAGGACGCTCAATCAGTAAGCCAAATGCAGTGTTTAAAAAATTTAGATCATTTCTCGATTTATAAGTGTCATCCTTGCACAGGGCTCTATGCTAATCTTTATCTTTCTAATTTCAGCAAACTTGTTTTTAATAATTAAAATGAAAAAAAGAAAGAATGGTGGGTGGGTGGGTCTGTAGGCTATAGTGAAGCAGGCTGCAGCTAAACGCTGACTTGTTTAGCAAGTCTGTGGGCTGTTAGTGATTTTAAAGCAGGCTCAGCTAAGCAAACCAAACTGATTGACAAAACCCCCAAAGTCCACATGAGCCCAACCAATCTCAAAACCCAAATGATTTATATTTTCCAATTTTCATAACAAAAAGGAAAATAGAGTGAAACCACATAAAAATAAAAGGAGTTTGGATAAGGGATAAGATTTTGGTTGCAGTTGATCCAATGAAATCAGAGGGGTCTATGCCAACCACAATCTTCTACTCACTCACACTCGGCAAGGCTACTCCAATATCATAATATCTCACTTTGGGGCTTTCACTTTGTCTCTCACCACTTCTCTTCTGCTACCCCCACCGTACAATTGTTAACTCGGAACTTGATCAAAGCAGAAAGCTATGGCCAGTGCTTCACCAATGGCCAGCCAGCTCAAGTCCAGCTTCACCTCCCCAGTCTCTAGAGCTTTGCTTGTTCCCAAGGGCCTCTCTGCCTCTCCGCTCAGGCTCTTGCCTTCTAAGAGGTCCTCTTCCTTCACCATCAAAGCCACCCAAACCGACAAGGTATGCATGCGACTCTTGTATTATGAAGCTAACTGATTAACTCGATCTTGAACCCTATATTTAGAATGTAGTGCGACACATGAATCATACTGCTGATTAACTCGATCTTGAACCCTAAATCTAGAACGTAGTGCGACATATGAATCTTACTGCCCGGTAAATATATGTTATTAACACTCTTGAAAAGTAATTCACTCGAAGTATCAAGTACATTTTATAATCTACTACTATTTACAACAATTGTTTGATGGAACCTGCAGCCATTCCAAGTGATTCAGCCAATCAATGGTGACCCCTTCATTGGAAGCTTGGAGACTCCAGTGACATCCAGCCCTTTGATTGCATGGTACCTCTCCAACCTCCCAGCCTACAGGACAGCAGTGAGCCCACTTTTGAGGGGAATTGAGGTGGGCCTGGCCCATGGATTCCTCTTGGTCGGCCCATTCGTCAAGGCAGGCCCATTGAGGAACACTGAAGTGGCTGGGGCAGCTGGCTCCTTGGCAGCTGCTGGTCTTGTTGTCATCCTCAGCGTTTGCTTGACCATGTACGGAATTGCATCCTTCAAGGAGGGAGACCCGTCAACAGCTCCATCTTTGACCTTGACCGGCCGCAAGAAGGAGCCGGACCAGCTCCAGACCGCTGAGGGATGGGCCAAATTCACCGGAGGGTTCTTTTTCGGAGGGATTTCGGGTGTCACTTGGGCTTACTTCCTCCTCTATGTCATAAACCTTCCTTACTACGTCAAGTAGACTCACAACATTTGCTTCGATCTACTGTTCAACCTGTAATGAATGTCATGTATGCTACAATTGTTTGTGAAAATCGTATATCTTAAGCTTAACACTTAATTTGTCACTTTAATTAATTTATGTTTACCGCTCGTCAAAGCTACACTTTCAACTCATTATTACCATGTCAGTTGTCACCTAAGATAGCTTGCTTCCTTGCTCGTTTGTTGGCCATATATAGTCATCCCTCCTCGACTCACCTGGTTTCGTTTTTTAACAGAAATCTTTCTTCCTTGGTTATTATCATAATTTTCCTCTACAATAACTGTTTCAACACATGCTATGCACGTGATAGATTACTAGCTTTTTAAATAGAATGTGAGAAATTACTAGGTAGTAGTAAATAGTTGAAGAAAGTAAATGTTGAATGCCACATCTCACATTATATATTTATAATATGTATCATCATCACTTATCTCATCACAACATTAAAGCACCAAGAGACCAATACGTGGAAATCTAAGTAGGGAAGACAGAGAACTCTGGTTTGGATCTGGCAATGATTTACAGTGTTAAATATATAATCACATATCGATCCATCAATCCATGAATTAATGGACAAGTATTCATGAAGAGGAGCCATTGAAATTGACATTGACATTGACAGCATCACCATCAGGTTGTGAAGGCCTCGAGAGCTCAAACTGCCTCCAAGAAACAGGAGATATGAGATCATCCCAACAGTCCTTATGAATTGGGTCAGTTGTTGCAGCAGAAGCAGAACCATCCAAACCTATGTGTGTCACATGCTTCACATCTGTAGGACACCCTATTTCCATATCCATTTCCAGTTCTTCTTCTTCTTCCATTTCATCCTTGTACACTATCATGTACAAGAAACAGGGCACCAGAGTAAATAAAAATCACAATTATCAATCTAGATTGGACAAATGATACCCCATTTCTAGAGACTTACCAAACAATTGAGAAAAATTCTTGAAACCCTTGGAGAGCCTATGTATACCAACAGATATGTTTGGTTTTGAAAGAGCGAGGGATCTAAATGAGTTCTTCATGTTCTCGCCACTTGATAAGCTATCTCCTTCCTCCTCTTCCTCTTCTTCTTCTTTGGTTCCTTCACACAGATCATTAATTATTTAGAATAAACGTACAGATGAATATGCTAGCTAATTAAAATTCAAAACATTGTATAAATGTGTGATCAGAGTCTGAGAGAGACTTATTGGAGATGGATTTGTATCTGATTTTGATCTTCTGGGCTGTTGTTGTGCACCAACAGCAATGCTTGATTCAGAAACACAACCAATGGTGAAAGGAAGAAGCACAAGTCTTTCCATTCTTTCTCTCATGTTACAATCAACAACTTGAGAGAATGAGAGAGGATGTTGAGAAATTGGCGTTTGAGGAAAATGCAACTTCGGAAGTGGAAATATGGTTTGTTAAAATAGTGTATGCACTGACTTTGTTATCAAGTTACAATAATTGTACGTGTAGAAAAGTCACAAGTCACATACGCAAGTCTGTTTGGTAGCTCAGATTTGGAAGGATAAGTGATTCTTTATTACATTAACATTTGCAATACAAAACTCCAAGTGATGGCTATGTTTGGACGTGAAATCCACACTAACAAGGCTCAGTTGTGAAGTTTAACCTAATAGACAGGATAAACCACTTTTAGTTGGTTTCTCCACTTCACTTACCTCATAAGCCACCAATTTCCACTTGTCCTTTGTTTTTTTTGTTTTGTTTTTGGGTTTGTTCAACTTTGTTTACTTAGTTTGGACTCTACCTTTTGAAGTAGTGAATACTAAGCTATCTCTCTTGGTGTTACAATCAAGCTCACGGCTTAGGCCTATTTCTTAGAAGCAGGGCATATATGATTGATTGCAAGAATAGAAAAACAGAACCTTGGAGGAAGAAAGCTACGGTTGTGTTACCAACCTTAAATCGACTATATGTATATATGTATAAAATTGATGAATCAACAAACTCTGAGGTTGACTGGAGCTCCATTTGATACTGAGATTAGCGAGCTCAATCTATCTTGGAGATTTAACTTTCGAGCAAAACAGTGAAATAAATTAGACATTTTACCAATAATCTCCACAGGAGCAGCTCCCATGCTTAAAATGATGAAACCGATGAAGGTCTCTGACAATTATTTCCCTATCTAAAAGCTGAGAAGTATATTTAATGAAGTTGTGACAATCACTACACACTCTAAGGTTCTTCATTATCCGAATAGGTATCCCAGAAGATGTGCTAATGATGCCATAGGCAATTGCAAGCTTTTCACTGTGATGACCAAGAAGTACTTCTCCTTGTTCTTCTTCTACGTCCTGCATCACCAGCTTTGCATCCATTGAATACCCGATTGCCTTCAGTCTTGCAATAAGTTCGTCTAAGTATGAATATATCTCAGTGCAATGTGGATGACACCGGTCTCCCATCACGAAGGAGTGGACATGATTCTTCAGTTGGATCCATGATTGACCGGGGACTTTGTTAATTCCTCTCTGTTGCATCAACCTCCTCATTTCAGCTGCTTCTTCCCATCTGTGATTCACAGCACACATGTTTGACATCAAAACATAAGGCCCCTCATCAGAAGGTTCGAGTTGGAGTAGCTTTTCAGAAACCCACTT